>NC_142934.1:72776942-72786942 GCF_046866305.1 Octopus bimaculoides | reverse complement strand
GTGAAGCGCTTTGTCAATGTTAGATCGTAAGGAAGAAAAAATTAAAAAAACGCCGCATCATGTTTGAAATAGAAAAGAAATATTTCACATCAGTGCGATTTAACGCATGCGGCGAGTTTGTATTGTACGGCAAAGAACTGGTTTTCTGGGGTGTGTGGTAAGTAGCTTGTTTACCAACCACAAGGTTTCGGGTTCAGTCTCACTGCGTGGCACCTTGGGCAAGTCGTATGTATGTATGTATGTATATATATACATACACACACACACACACACACACACACACACACACACACACACACACACACACACACACATATATATATATATATATATATATATATATATATATATATATATACATATATATATATATATATATATATATAATCAAGTAAACTGCGGTTTAGACGATAAATTACCTGCTTCTCGATACCTTCTAACATAGACGGTACCCACACAAGTAATCTCCAGGAGCGCCTTCGGATTTAATTAACCCCAGGTTGCTTAGATACTTCAGACTACTCCTTGAATATTGAAGCAATCCTATCATATACCTATATATATATATATACACACACACACACATATATATATATATATATATATATATATATATATATATATATATATATATATATGCGAGTAAAAATAAATACAAAAAAAGGGTGGATTTTTCTGTATGATTGTGTATAGAGGAATATATTATTTTGCTTAAAAGAGTTCCAACACTGTCTGTTTTTTATGTTTTATTTATATTCCTGCAGAACTAATGTGCGGTATAGAATATGGAATATACAATATATAATATAATATACAATATATAATATAACATATAATATAAAATAAAATAAAATAAAAATGGATGGCACCATGAAATAAAGTATTGAATGTAGATGAAATATTGAGTGTTCAATATAAAGGATCAAATATATAAATATATAAATATAAATATATATATATAAAGGCGACTCGAGTTTCAGGGCTATTTCCCTTCGTCATGGCCGGTATGACAATATATATGTGTGTGTTTATATGTCTCTGTTTGTTCCCCCAACATCGCTTGACAACCGATGCTGGTGTGTTTACGTTCCCGTCACTTAGCAGTTCGGCAAGAGAGACTGATAGAATAAGTACTAGGCTTACAAAGAATAAGTACTGGGGGTCGATTTGCTCGACTAAAGGCGGTGCTCCAGCATGGCCGCAGTCACATGACTGAAACAAGTAAAAGAGTAAAAGAGTAGTCTCTCGAGAAGACTCCAAGATCTGCATCATTCTGATGAGCAAGAGAGTAGCGAAAAAATTTTGTTGATGAAACTAAGAACTCAGAGGAGGATCTGATAAAATAAATTTCAATGGTGCAAATCAGGATAATGATACGGGTGCAATGGGGGTATGTTTGTAAAGACATAGCGTTCCATGTACAGGTAACCTCTGATTAAGAAGACGATGATATAAATACAAAATCAGACAATTTGTTGGAGGGAACAAACTACTATATCAAGATAATAAGTGATTCGTACTTATTTAGTTGACGTCAAAAGAGTGAAATATTTTGTCCATTTCGGTGATAATTGAACACGGAATGTAGAGGATTATGGATAAACATAGCAATACGTTTTTTTTTTTTTTTCTGGCGGTTTAATGATCTGCCAGTGAAGGCTGCTTATATATATTGCTCGACTTTTTGTAACATAGACAAAAAATCTGAAATTGGAGATGAGTCATGTTAGTCGATTAAATCGACTTCAGTACTAGATTGGTATTTTATGTTTTAGACAACCGAGAGTTAAGTGAGAATGTAGACCTCAGCAGGATTTGAAATCTGAACCTAGAAGACGGACGAAATGCCGCTAAGCATTTTGCTCGGCGTGAGCCATAGTTAATCTTGTAAGGCCTGTTTGTCCGGTGGTCTAAAAATTCTATCAATCCACCTCTCTAATTTTTTTTTTCTTTTTGGTCTCATAAATAAAATTCAGGCGAAGGAGGACAAGTGGAAGGAGGAGAAAAAATAAAGTAAGAAAGGGAGAAAAACATAAAGCGAAGAAAAGCAGAAACGGGAGAATAAGAGGATAAAATGTATCAGAAGGAATAATAGAAATATGACCATAAAACATTATCTTCTCAAAAGAAAGAAAGAAAAAAAAAACAGAAGGGAAAATAAGAAAAATGCAGTGAGAATAAAGGAAAAGTGTGAGATGTCGGGTTTGTTGAATAGAAGTGTAAAGTTTGATTAACAAGAATATGAAACCTTGTCGCTGATATTTACGACCAGTAAAATGTTTCATTGAAGTTGTTTCACTTGACAAGTAGTGAGAAAATCGGACAAAACATATAGACGTGAAATATACATTTAAAGTTTCGTAGTAGTCAAGATGAAAAGAGTTAAGTTCCCTATAAATAAATATACATATATGTATAAACAACTGTATAACTAAGAACATAAAATATATAAATGTCTAAACGTATAAAAGACAAAGAAAACCATAAAACTTTTGTGAGAGATGCGCACTCTTACGCTATAAACAAAACATCGCTTATTTTTTCCCCTGGAGTTTGACAGGGCACATATGGTTTTCTGTAGGTTAAGAGACACATTGGAAATTGTCAAAATTTCTTCATGATTTATTAAAAGACTAGCTGTCATACAAGGGAAATAAACCAAAAGAATGAAATAAAATATGAAAAGGTTGCACACACACACACACACACACACACACACACACACACACACACACATGCACACATACACACATACACACACACGCACACATATTCATATTTACATGTATATATATATATATATATATATATATATATATATATATATATATATATATATATATATATATATATATATATATACACATATATATATGTAATGACATATGCATATATGCATATATACGAAAATAAAAGAACGAGAATCAATTATAAATTTTACGATGTGGGAAAACACAGTACGTGTCTGTTTGAATAAGCTGCTTTATATTGATTTACAGTTTCTACTGCACTATATCCCTATATGCAAAGCATGTTTAGAATTACTGGGGCCACGTCACTTAGAGCTATAGAGTTCTCTTGACTATAATAATATATATATATATATGTGTGTGTGTGAGTGTGTGTGTGTATTATATACATACATATATGCATATAAATACGTAATGCATACATACATGCATACATAGATACATCCTTGGCACCTTCGACAATTGTCTTCTACTATAACCTCGGGCCAAGGAAGGCTTTGTGAGTGGATTTGGTAGAGAGAAACTAAAAGAAGAGCATCATGTATCTGTGTGTGTGTATATATAATAATATAAATAATATATAAATATATGCATATATCCATACATATATGTACATACCTACATCTATATGTATATATATATGCATATATGGGTAGAGGACATAAAAAAAAACGTTAAACACAATGAGAAACGAAAATATGAAAACGAAAACATAGACAACGAATTTTTTTTGAACGACGAAAAAAACAGAGAAACGAGACATGCAACATAAAGAGTATACTCCTTCGTCAGTTGTCCTTGTTTCATCTACTCCGCGTTTCTAAGGCAAGGACAATACGCGACTTCGTTGAAACAGTCCTTCCCGCAATGTAAATGAAATAAAATTTTTTTTTTTTTTTGCGGAGGGTGAAAGTGTTAACAAGAACAGGACAGTGAGAACAAGATAGTAAAAACAAACGGTGAGGGCTGTGCGTAAGTATGTGTGTCTTTGTCAGTCTTTGTGTATGTGTTTGTCCCGCACCAGCGCTTGACGATGGTGTGTTTACATCCCCGTAACTTAGTAGTTCGGCATAAGAGGAAGGTAAAATAAGTACCATTCTTAGAAAGAAAATAAGCATTGTTCCGGACTCACCCATAAATTTTATATAATATATTCCACACAATGCTTTATACTAACTATACCATTATATATATATATATATATATATATATATATATATATATATATATATATATATATATATATATATATATTGGCTGTGTGGTAAGAAGTCTGCTTCTCAACCACATTGTGTCTTCTACTATGGCCTCGGGCCGATCAAAGCCTAGTGAGTGGATTTGGTAGACGAAAACTGAAAGAAGCCCCTCGTATATATAAATATATATATATATATGTATGTGGGTGTGGGTGTGTGTGTGTGTGTGTGTGTGTGTGTGTGTGTGTGTGTGCGTGCGTGCGTGCGTGTGAGTGCGCGCGTGTGTGTTTGCCACCTTGCTATCGCTTGACGACCAATATTCCTTTGCTCACGTCCTCGAAACTTTAAGTAGTGAGGAAAGAAAAACAGTTAGGCAAGACTCGACAATGACATTTGATTTAATTTAGCTTTATAACGAATGGTAAAAGATAGCTGTACCTGGGACATCCTAGCAATTGGCACTAGTTTGAATCGCATTGACGAAAACTCTTCTTACCTTTATATATATGTACGCACATACACACATACACATCCTCACAAACATGTGTTTGTATATGCAAATAATATAAAAATGATATGCGGATTTTATGATATGCTAGGGAATATGATTAACGGGTGGTAATACTTTCAAAAAGACTATTGAAACGCGCGCACACACACACATATTTTTTTATTATTGAACGGAGCACTATTATTTTAGAATATCAATCTACATGTTAAAAGCCTACTAAACTGCAGTATTCATCCCGAGAGAGTATCTCTTACAGATAGAGTATGCAGAAATGTATATGTAGCAGACGAAATCCACCCGGCAGCGGCGGCGCAAGCATTGCTAAATGTATGTGCATACAATACATACCTATAAGAGATGCTTTCTCAAGATGAATACCGCTCTTTAATAGGCTTTCAACAGCAACAACAATACACAAAGACACACACACACACGCTCTCTCTCTCTCTCTCTCTCTCTCTCTCTCTCTCTCTTACACACACACACACACACACACACACACACTCACACACACATTAATATACATAATATATACTGGCGGGAAGCGTGAATATTTTACAAAATTAATGGTAAGCATATTTCTGAAAACTTTATCCAAAAATCCTGAATGCATATCTTGTGTTGTGTTTGTATCCAAAGATAGTTGCTCATTTGGTAATCATTGAAATGTGAAGGAAATTGGAATACAATGATTACTTAATGCATTTCATATATACACTTTATATAACTTTATGCACAATTTTATAGACCTAATACACACCACTCACCCTCTTACTCTCTCACTCGTCACCATTACCATCTTTTCCCCTCTCATTTTTCTTTCGCTCTTCGCTTTTCTCTTCGACTAATCGCCCATTACCCAATTTTTCATCCTCGATCTCATTGTTTGTTTGCATTTGGCGTCTCGGATGCGAATCGTCGTAACAAAATCAGTGCTGCCTATAATTTATAAAGAAAATATGTAGGGATGACCTTAATAAGTGATTTAAGAGCACTGCTAACACTGTAGTACAAAGTATTGACTTATAAAATCGTTTAATATACTTTGTAGTGCATTATGGTAGCATAACGAAATACAGTATCCCTACAAGTCATTAACAGTTATCTTTGATATTGTCATTGTTATTCTTGGGACAATTAGTATTAATATTGGTAATATTATGACTATCATTATTATTATAATTATTACGATTAATATAATAACTATTCGTCATTACTATTTGTCTTACAATATTTTTGTGATCACAGTACTCCACATTATATATATTTGGGATCGTTTATGCTTTAGTACTTTATCAAATAATTACCAGTATCTATATAAACGTTATTACTCAACTCAACCACATTCGGCTGGGCTATATGTATACTATTGTTTCTACCGTAATTATTGCTCTTGTTATTATGTTTCTGGGTTTAATTCTTATTGTTTAATTTTAAAATATAGTACTCTAAGTTATATGATGTTGCGTAAGATAGTTTCACGTGTGTCTGTTAGTGATAGCCATTATATTAACTCAAATAAGATTAATTATATTAAGAGTAACATGACAATAGCATGGATAATAGTGATAATAATAACAATAGTAATCAAACAGTTATTTACAGAATAATAATAATAATAATAATAATAATAATAATAATAATAATAATAATAATAATAATATCATTATCATTATCTTCTTTCAATTTTGTTTCCATTTTTGCCGAGTGTCTTCCCAACACCTAGGGCAAACAGACTCACCGTATACAAAATAAACACACTGTAAAAAGGGAAGAAAAAGAGAGGAAAGAGGGAAAAAGTCCCAAAGAATCGTTACATTTCCCTCCCTCAGTTTGGTGCTTGTACAATTTGTCAACAGGTTTGATTTTATAATGCTGACATATGATCCAATGTAAATATCGGCCAACTCTGGCATGTCTAGATTTATATTCAACTTGTGCTTAAACGTTACACCCAGAGATTATGTGATCAACCGTTTCAATTTCGTCGTTGCAATATCGGCACAATTTTCTACACCATTTTCCATCACGTTGGCTTCGTAGTTCCGAGTCAATAAGCTCTAATCTTCAGTAGCTAAGATAAAACCTTGGCTCTGCCTTTAGTCAAGAGATTCGTATCCATTAATGGGTGTGCTTCTGATCTATATCAGCTTGTTTGCTACGGGTCACATATTTGCCATGCAGAGGTTCTTGTTTCCACCTATCAGCCAATTGTTCAAATGCATTTTACTAGTTTTTCTTTTATAATTTTGTTTCCATTTCTCGCCGACACGTAGGGCAAAGACAGTCACTGTTGTTGGCAGAATCGTTAGTACACTGGCAAAAATGCTTAGCGGCATTTCGTCTGTCTTTACATTCTTAAGGGTGTGAGGTGGCAGATACGTTTGTAGGTTCTGAGTTCCAATTCCGCCGGGGTCAAATTACCCTTTCATCCTTTCGCAGTGGATAAAATAATATCAGTCAAGCACTGGGGTCGATGTAATCGACTTACCCATCCTCTGAAGCTATTCTTCTTCTTCTTCTTCTTCTTCTTCTTCTTCTTCTTCTTCTTCTTCTTCTTCTTCTTCTTCTTCTTCTTCTTCTTCTTCTTCTTCTTCTTCTTCTTCTTATTGTTCAGTAGTTTTATTTTTATAACGTGCTTTCACTTCACTACCGAGCGCAGCTCTGTGCGCCTTGAGTATGTGCTGTGGTGCTCTTATGTTTACTGTATTGAAAGTGTTTTGCGTAGAATGTGTGCAGTACCCAGTAGTGCAATTTTCTGTATGTTATATATATTTGTCCATATTTTATATGTATGTGTTGTTGCGTTTTCGTTTTTTGGGTAGAGCACTGCTGTGAAATAGGCGTGTAGGATCGAAATGTGTTCCTCACGTGTCCATTTATGCCGCTTTGGTTTTGTTTGCGGGACATGAGGAACAACGTCCGGCCCTTTATTTTGACGGTCATCGTTTTCGTAGGGTACCGCTTCGTTTATTTCTGTTCTCAGATTGTTTTGCACGTTCATATCTTCGTACTTTTTTCGTAACAAGCTTACAGTACGTACTTCTCGGTTGTTATTCTTGGGTGGAATAATACCGGTATTATTTAATCTGTCTGTAATTCTTTTGTACATGGTGTTTTGGGGTTCGAAGATGGTCTGATTTTGATGTAACACGTGTGTTTACGATCGCTGTGCGGGTAGTGGAGGTATCAAGTTAAAATGCATCATTATATCTGGAAAAATAGAGATAAATTTCAATGAGTATTACTTACTCGGATATAGTCCAACCCTTTGTCAGCTATTTTTTGTACATGGTGTTTGGGTTTGGAGATGGTCTGAATTTTTTTAGGAGATGGTCTGAATATTTCTTGGAGATGGTCTGAATTTTTATTATTATTATTATTATTATTATTATTATTATTATTATTATTATTATTATTATTATTATTATTATTATTATTATTATCATCATCATCATCTGAAAACTCACAGCTTATTTTGGGTATGATGGAAAGTGTCAGCTGCCCACATCCAGCAGACTAAGGTGATACTTGTTTACCGGTCATGCTTCACACCGATCTTTTTCAGCCATGCTGGTAGTTGAGTGTTGATACTTTTAAGTGCTCCAATTACTATTGGTATCACGTCTACTCTCTTCAACATCAGTATTATTAGCTCTCTCCAGGTATTTGCCATTGAGATGTTTTCTTGGCATTTATCAGTAAGAATATCTAAAGCAGCGGTTTTAGCAAGGTTTTCATACGCTTAGCTTTTTCTGTGCTTGTTTCCAATACATCTAATACTGGGGCTTGCTCTATTTGGAATTCGCTTAGATATTTCCTTCCCTGTTTTGTTATTGAGTATGAGCTTTTCTTGTTTCCATGCTTTAAGACAAGTTTTAGCATCCCTTCACCAGAAGTTTTCAAGTAAGTGTTTAGGCCAATTGTAGCAAGGGTGGTGCATTCTACGTATTGTCAACAATTTTCGTATTTTTCTGTCAAGATTACATATTTCAGTAATTGACCAGTTAATAATATTGAAACTGTAAGTCACGACCGGTATGGCTAAAGAATTGATTACTTCGATCCTGTTTCTTGCATTTAGCTCTATCTTGAGTATTGCCCTTACCCTGAGATAACATACTTTTCTGATCTTTTCCTTTATCATTGAATGTTTATTATTATTATTATTATTATTATTATTATTATTATTATTATTATTATTATTATTATTATTATTATTATTATTATTATTCCTTCGTAACACAGTGTAGGTAAAAATACACCGGAGTCTTTAGTCATCTGTTAAGTCACACAAGAGCCTCACACAGATAATACTTTCCTTCAGATGTGCGCTGTGCCCAATAAGATTGCTTTTTGCAAGACATCAATCTTACTTTGGATTTCCAATTGCCTTAAGAAGTCTTGAAGTTTCAATGGGATTGAGCCCAACGCTCCGATCACCATTGGTATCACTTTTACATTACCCTTCCGCATTCCATACGGTCTTGCCATTTCCACTTTCAATTCGGAGTACTTGGTGATTTTTTCAATCTCTTTACTCACAACATTCATGTCATTTGGTATGTCTACATCAATGATCTGACAGTATTTGTCCCTCTTATTCAATATGACAATATCCAGCCGACGATATTCGATTACACGATCCGTCTGAAAATCATAGTCCAAGACTATCGTTTCATTTTTCATCCTCCTGCATAAATTTACTTGGTAAATGCTCATACCAGTTATCTGTTACTTCATATTGGTATTTACAGCATAAGAGCCAAGGAAGATGCACAAACACTTTATCGTGGCGGCGCTTGTGTACTTTGTGTGCAAGGCTCTCGAGTCAACTTACTAAGTGGGTCACATTTTCCACACTCTTTCCACAGAATCTACATTTCTAGGTGCCAGAAGTTTTATAAATGTTACGCTTCACTCACTTGGTAGGGAGAGCCTGATCTTGAGCAGCAATGGTCAGGTTTTCGGTGTGGTACGTTTCAAATCAACTCGCTCAAGCCATGCCCACGATGTTATCCTTATTGTCTTGTGTATTCCTTTCAAACTGTCCATGGATTCTCATTTCAAGAGGGTCTTCTTTTCTCTTCTCCTCAGGTCTTTGTTTAAACTCTTCCTTGCTCATAATTTCGTCTGCATTTACACCCATATCTTTCGCAGCATATTGCAGCAGGTCTTCATCACTATTTATCAAATACTTGGCTAGTGTAATCCTTTCACTCCTTATACAATGGTCTATACTAATTAGTTCTCTTCCACCATTCTTTCTTTTAATATAGTCTGTTTACGTTTGCTTTAGGGTGTAGCGCCCCATGCAGCGTCATCAACTTTCTCGTCCTTCTATCCTGTGTTGATATTTCCTCTGTAGTCCATTCGAGGATGGACGCACTATATCAGTAACTGCCCAGGTATTCATTGCGTAATGAAATTTTTGGCATTGAAGCTATTATTATTATTATTATTATTATTATTATTATTATTATTATTATTATTATTATTATTATTATTATTATTATTATCATTAGTAGTAGTAGTAGTAGTAG
>NC_142934.1:72766942-72771942 GCF_046866305.1 Octopus bimaculoides | reverse complement strand
GTTGGGGCGTTTTGCATTTCTGTTGAGTTACAAACATTATATTATTCTCTATGGTGTTATACCATAAAAGTTATTTAATTTTCAATCTCTCATATTAGTCCCATTTACTTCTGTGATACTTGCAAATATTTCTCACCAAATTAACTTACAACAAAACTGCATAATTTTCCATTTCCTATAATATTCATACTTGTGATTTCCCAAGAGATAATGAAAATGAAGATAGTGACAACGACTACGATGCTGGTGATAGCGGTCTTAATCATCGTCACCGCCACACTCACTGCCACTATCATCACCACCGCCGCCACCGTCACAGTCACCGCTATCACCACCAGCATTGCCGCTACTACGGCCGCCGCCACCGTCACAGTCACCGCTATCACCACCAGCATTGCCGCTACTACGGCCGCCGCCACCTTTTGTTCACAACCGTCACAACGGAAAATATATCGGCATCAACATCAAGAAAAAGAAGAGCAAGCAGCAATACTTCCTCAGACTCTGTTGGGTGTATCTTCAGTATATTTCACAAAACAACAGAAAAACTATCAATAACATCTACGATGACAACGATACCAACGGCGATCTTATTTTCTTCAATTTGTGGAAACGTGAATGTAGTGAAAGTGATGATTGGATCACCACCATGAATTACTGGTATTCCCCATATTGATCCCGGAGATAAGAAAAATAAATTTCACACTGGTGTGATTTGAATGAGGAACTATGGTGTACGGGTCTTGTTATATTACTGCGTAGATATTGCGTATTTCGTCAATATCTCAACAGTTTTATTGTTCTGCGGCTGCAAATATTTTACAAAGATTGGGTTATCCAGTGATTAAAATCGACCAATGTAAGTTAATAAATATTTATTAATATTGTATATTTTGATCTTGAAGGCAGTGGCTTAATGATCATATATTTGGACTCCAGTTCGTTCGACAAGTGGCTCGATTTTTGGGTAGAGCTACGCGTTCTCTCTTGAAGATAATTCCTTTACGTGATTGCTCCACTATGTTAAGCTGAAAATTCATAGTAGTGGCATCGGATTTAATCCTGAAACGAACGATTGGCTGCCTGTTCAAGGAGGAATCTTGTACAAGCCTAGACGCCTCGAAAACCACACCGGATAAATTTCGGTCTCCTGAGCTTCCAAACTGGAGGTATAAGATCTATTTCTTTGGCGCAGCACCAAACATTCGTAGATTGTTAATTTTCAAGTTTATTACACCTTTGTAAGGATTCTATTGATATTTTGTTGTTCTTTTTATTGAGTATAACTACATCAAAGTATCTATTATTTTTCCTATTCACTGCACGCATTCGCTGCTTTGTTGCCAACGTGTTTGGCATACTAAATAAAGAGAACCTAGCAGTAAAAATTGACTCTGATATACAAAGAAAACAAAACAAAAAGAGATCACTTTAGGAGCAAGAGAACGAGCACTAATAAAATTTTAGGATTGGCTTATTTTCTACATCTTCAGGAATAAAAATGTCCTTGCGTTTAAGTTAAGAAAGAAAATTTTTGGTATAAACATGAACTCTAGACAAGTAACTGTTAAATAAGATGTTTCGATATTAAAGCTATTTTACTTTACATAACTGTCAATTAATGACTCAAATAGTCTATATGTATATCTCTTACAGTCATCGAAGTAGCAGCAATAAAAGATACAAGCGAACTCACTCATTCTTTATATTAGTTATTCAGTAGTTATATTACTGTATGATGTTTAAAGCCGTGAGCAATAGGTACAAGAGTATAAACGTAGACAGCTTCTAATATTACGGTCTCTATGGTAAAGTAAATGTATACCCAGTTTAAAATAAACCGAAGGTAATATAACGGCCGTTTCAATATCACTTATATTTGAAATCAGCTTGTTTGAAGTTCAGACTGCAAAATAGTTCCGCCCTAATTGCAGCAAAGTATCTTAATTTATGTTGTAGAAGTAAGTAAAAGTATAAGTGATTAAAAAGTTCGATATACATCTACGTAATTCTAGCTTCGACACCAATAAAATTTTAAGAGTCGTTTGCGGTAGACTTAGTTTCACTAATACAAATGAGTGAAATTCGCTGCATGGAAAATGTTTGACTATTCTATGTATGTGTACAGATATCTTTTCTCTTGCATTTTCTTCAAACACAGGATTACGGCTATGCTTGAGCACCGCCTTGAAGTGTTATGACCGAACGAATCGATCTCAGTGCGTATTTTGAGACAATTTCTATACTTGATACAACTTCTATCGTTTTCCTTTTGCCGAACCGTTAATTTACGGGGACTCAAACAATCCGACACCGGTTGCGAAGCGGTTGTGGCGGACAACACGCGCGCGCGCGGATGTATATTTATACATACATATATATATGTATACACACGCATACACCCCATATATAATTATACACACACACATACACTCACACACACACATACACAAACACACACTCACACACACACACACACACACTCACATATACTCTTTACTCTTTTACTCTTTTACTTGTTTCAGTCATTTGACTGTAGCCATGCTGGAGCACCGCCATATAAAATCACTGTTAATTACTAGATGTTATCTAAATTATACACAATATTGTACTACAATGACTCAACAATAGCTGTATTCATGCGCTTCTTCAAATGACCAGAGTCAGAACACTGCCTATCTATCTATCTATCTATCTATCTATCTATCTATCTATCTATCTATCTATCTATCTATCTATCTATCTATGCAAGACGGATCTATCTATACATTGGATCGTTAAAATAATTACGAAACTGAAGTAAATAGGTGGATGGATACAATCCACTAAATCACTTGGGGCAATACCTAAATCATTTAGGGCTACGTTGCCTCGTAGTGAAATAAAAATATTGAAAAAAACAAGTCTTAGAAGAATTATTCATAACACTTCCACAGTTATTATTGGCCAATAATTTTTGACCTTTCTGGCTCATGAAAAAATTTACACAATCTCAGGAATGGATAGAATTATAAAAATATGTGTACTCTACTACAGAATCAGAATTTAGTGGGCAGTTGAAAGTATTGCATGATCGAGACTCGTCAACGTGCATCTGACAAGTCTCGAAACACTTGTTGCTTTTTACTTTCAACGAAGCTACAAGTGCTGACAGTAAGAAAACTCTACGCCAGCTTTTGGTCAGTTTGAAATTCTAACAACGTACAACATTGACAGTTTTGAAAAGTTAATTGGAAAGTAATCAAGATATCTCAATTATGTCCCATGTGATTCTTTTTAATTTGGCGCTGTCATTTACAACAAAGTTTTTATACAGTTCAGCTGTAATGAGGATTTTATAGTCGTTGTAAGGCTTGTAGACATCACCAAGTCAATATATAGTCACGCTAGATGCACTTGTGTATCTATTTCTCTAACATTTGGCTAAGTATTTAACGATAGCAACATTGAGTTAGCTTTTTAGCCTATCCAATGTAGGTCGACAAAATATATAGAACTTATATGTCAGAACTCAATAAATCCATTGCCTTATTTGTCGCACATTCGGATAATAGAATCGGCATCACGAGTTCCTCATCGTAAAATATTTTCCTTGCAAAAGATATCAAGCAACATATTGGTGAACAGATGTTTCCGTATTCGTGTTCAGATGCACTGTCATTGCCATCATCATCTTCAATGTCGTCGTCGTTGTCATCATCATCATCATCATTATCATTGTTACTGAGTGAGACAGCAGCGCACACCATCAAAGTGATACTGGGGTACAAATATATGAAGCCCAATATAACCATCAGGGCTACTCGTCCGATAAGAGTACAGTAGACACATGCATCACAATCAAATGTGCACGACATGATTATCTCATATCAAGATAAACAATGAATGACCTTGCAGGTAGAAATGCAGTTAGAATTTTCCTTAGGTCGAGTAGCCTATCCCGTCCAAAATGTCCTTGAATAAGGTTTGTTTAAGGATAATAAATAAAACATCCTTGTTTCCAGATGTGAATTATTCAAACCTCAAAGAACTCCTCTCAACACATGGTTCACCAACATCCTCTGCTCGTGATCACAGATGAACATATCGTCAGTCACCAAAGGACGTGCTCAACTGGTTAAGATCCAACAAGCAAATCTATGGTATTCAGCATAGTCCATCATTTCACTTTCAATCAGTTAAGATGAGAAGTCCTGGGAGACTTCTTCTTCTTCTTCTTCTTCTTCTTCTTCTTCTTCTTCTTCTTCTTCTTCTTCTTCTTCTTCTTCTTCTTCTTCTCCTCCGCCTCCTCCCCTCCTCCTCCGCCTCCTCCTCCGCCTCCTCCTCCTCCTCCTCCTTCTTCTTCTCCTTCTTCTCCTTCTCCTCCTTCTCCTCCTCCTCCCCTCCCCCTCCTCCTCCTCCTCCTCCTTCTTCTTCTTCTTCTTCTTCTTCTTCTTTTCTCATCATCATCATCATCATCATCATCATCATCATCATCATCATCATCATCATTATTATTATTATTATTATTATTATTATTATTATTATTATTATTATTATTATTATCATCATCGCCACAACAGGAAGTGTGTTTCTGGAGAGCTGTAAGTTTATGTTTAATTCACTTGTTTTAAAATGTCGTTCTACACTCCAAACAGAACAGAAGTGTAGAAAGAAATGTCCAAACGAAAGCACCACAACTCAGGAGTCGACGAAAACAACAACAACAGCAGGAAGGCAAGGGAATAGAAACAGAATTAGGGAGGTGTTACAGTAGAGGTGGCAGTGGGAGTAGCACCAGCAGTAGAGGCGGAAGCCACAGGAGCAGGAGCAACAACAACCACCACCTCCACCACCACCACCACCACCACCACCACCACCACCACCACCACCGCTACTACTACTACTACTACTACTACTACTACTACTACTACTACTACTACTAGAAGACAGAGAGAGAGAGAGAGAAGAGAGAGAGAGAAAGAGAGAGAGAGAGAGAGAGAGGGAGAGAGAGAGAGAAA
>NC_142934.1:72749442-72761942 GCF_046866305.1 Octopus bimaculoides | reverse complement strand
AAAGAACATTCCAAAATGGGTACTTTGTTTGGAAGGTGGATATGTATGTGTGTATGTGTGTGTGTGTGTGTGTGTGTGTGTGTGTGTGTGTGTGTGTGTGTGTATGCACATACAAAAGCGTTTGCAAGAATTTCATTATGGATTTGCTGTGTTTTAAGGAGAACGAAATAAATAAATTTGGGTCTGTGTAGAGGAAAAAATTGTAAAGTTGAAATACGGAAACTTACTTAACACAATATATTTCGTCAAACATACACACATACGCATGCAACTGCTTCATGTATGCATGCATACAAACATGTAATGCATGGAAACTTATATACAGGTATAATGTATATATCTTTATGTACGTAGGCATCTATGTATGAACGTATCTCTGCATGTATGTATGTGTATATGAAGTAGTCACATGCATATGCGTGCATGTTTGCGTCTGTGTGTACGAATGTGTGTGTATGTGTATATGTATATATATATATATATATATATATATATATATATATATATATATATATATATTCATTGTGTATCTATATATGTATCGATCTTTATATGTATTTATCTGTTTATCAATGTATTTTTGTTTCTCTCCCTCTGTCTGTCTGTCTGTCTCTTTCTCTCTGTATATATATATATATATATATATATATATATATATATATATATGCATGTATATAAAATATATGTCAGTAGGGAAATATACATATGTAAATATAAGCAATTATTTATATGCATGTATGTATCTAGATAATGTATGTATGTATATATATATATATATATATATATATATATATATATATATATATATACACCTATACAGAAACATATGAATATAGAGAAAACGTATATATACGCATATGGAAATAATCACACATATGTGTAAATATACATGTATGTATGTATGTATGTATGTGTTATGTATGTATGTATGTATGTGTTATATATATATATATATATCTATCTATCTATCTATCTATCTATCTATCTATCTATCTATCTATCTATCTATCTATCTATCTATCTATCTATATATATATATATATATATATATATATATATATATATATATATATATATATATATATATATATATATATATATATATATATATGTCTATATATATATATATATATATGTCTCTAAATTCTTTGAATGCCAGACACGATCAAATTTGCAGTATATATATAAAAAAAACAAATAAACGTAGAACGTTGAATTTATTTAACAATTTGTATACATACAGAAATGTATGAATATGTATACACACATACATATACACACACAAATTTTTATATATATATATGTATAGACACGCGCACACACACACGCACACATACACACACACATGTATATATACATATAACTGTATAAATATATGCATATGTGTGCGTATGCATTTACATATAATTCTAATTTTTTTTATTGCTTATGAAAACATCGAAATAATACATCCTGTATTTGAAATGGAATCTATAGAAATTGGTGAAATCAAGAACTTATAGAGAAATAAACGGAAATTTAACTGAACCAATTTCAAGTCCATTATTCGTTGAGTTAAAATTTCAGAACACATTTTAAAAAGTGATTTGTAAAGACGCAGTTGATTAATGAATCTATTTCGCTAATATATTTTTAACGTCATTTGTATCTATTGTAAATATTCACTAATGTCATTCAAAGTTAAATGTGCGAAATTTGTAACACACTATTAACACGGAACACAATTTCCATAATGTAAAATATGAAAGGAAATGGAGTAAATTTCGCCACAAATATTATTACATATGCATACACGCTCATAGCGAATTTTTAATGTTTCTGAATGACGGTTTGCATAAATAAATGTATGTGTGTGTGTGCGTGCGTGCGTGCCTATGTATGTATCTACGTACGTACGTATGTATGTATGTATGTATGTATGTATGTATGTATGTATTTCTTTGAGTTTTATTTAAGTTTTTTTTAAAGAGTTCAAGCCGGTTGCTAAAAAAGCGAAAAGGGAGTTCCCGGTGCTTGTGAATATGTGTTTGAGTTGGTGTGTCTATTGAGTTGTCGATGCACACAGCCAAGTGTGCATCTATTCAACCAAAGAATCTCAAACGGAGAATCATTGGAATGTCTTACAAATCTTTACTTTGCCACTAGTAGGTTGGATTTAGAGAATCCGCTTTAGGGGCTTATGCGATTTCTTCGAAAAGTTCTTAGTATTTCTAGTTTTTTGTTTAAATTTGTTGGTACATAGCCTAATGCATCTATGATGATAGGTACAAATGAGAAGGTATAATGAGTGTACAAGTACTGTAAGATCGGCATTAATCCACCGTAAGTGTTCTCTTGTTCCTGAACTTTTGATGGTATATTCACTTCTGTTGGGCAGCTAACATTTACAACAATGCATGACTTTTGTTTCCTGTCCCACAGAACAATATCAGGCCTCTTATGTTTGCACCGAATTGATGCTTTTATTGGAGTGTTCTACCCGTATTCCTTGTTTTTAAAGGTGTAAATATATGCTGATTTGACCTTCCTTTACGTCTGGGTAAGCCTTGTATATCAGGTCTTTAGCATCTATTTCCTAATCTGGATAGCGAAGGCGTATCCAACAAGGTGGAATGTAATATACAAAGGTGGTCTGAAAAATCCCTAGGCTGACTAGGAAGGGTGGATACTAAAGTTGTGTAATCTTGCATGCATTAACCTCAACACATTTTATTAATGACTGCATTGTTTATTTTCAGGTAAAACTGACATCTGAATGTTTAATGACGATTTCAAAAGTAACTGGTAGCGATTTCTCTTCAAAATGGCTAAAATTTGGCAACACCATGTAATAAGTACTTGCAGAAAAAGTGTTTAGCCCCCAACGACAATCATGCTGACATGGTCGCTACATTAGGAGATACTCCTTGATCCTTAGTGCAAAAGTTGACGGATGGATTTAGGAGGGGAAGGGAGAGTTTTGAAAATGACCCGAGGTTTGGACTTCTGCAACTGCCACTACCGAAGAAAACATGGATCATGTTCGCTACATGGTGATAGGTGATAGGCGATTGACTATAAATCAAATAGCCACTGCTACTCTCATATCCAGTGAGAAAGTTGAGAATGTTCTGCACAAGGTACTTGGAATGACGAAGGTTTCTGATCGATCGGTGAGTGGTACATATTCTGACACCTGATCAAAATCGCACCAGATTGATCACATCATTGGAAAATCTGACATTCTTTGAGTCAGAATCATCTGATTTCCTTGAACTTTTCTTAACCGAGGATGAATGTTGGCTTCATCACTTGGAGCCAGAAACAAAGAGATAACCCATGTGGTGGATACACCCACTGTGACCTACTCCCAAGAAAGCCAAGGTCCTTTGATCTGCAGGGAAAGTGGTGGTCTCAGTTTTCTGGAATGCAAAAGGTATTGTGTTTATTGACTATCTTGAAAAGGGCTACACCATCAACGGAGGGAAATATGCCAACTTGCCGAGGCAATTAAAAAAGGCTATCAGAAGCAAACACTCAGGAAAACTGACGAAAGAGGTCTTGATTCATCAGGACAATGCTCCAACAGATAAGTTCTTGGTTTCAATGGTTGCTGTGCGTGATTGGCTTTGAATTGTCCGTATCCTCATGATTTGAGCCCATCTATAAACTATTTTCCAACCTGAAAAACCACTTGGTTGGGAACCAATATCGCAGAGATGATGACCTCATATCTGCTGTTGATGACATTAAGACCAACAGCATGAAAGCTTTTTCACCTATGAATTTTAAGCACAGCAACACTGATGGAAGAAGTGTGTGGACTGCAAGGAGTTCTATGTTGAAAAATAAACCTAATTTGATCATATTCCATGAATGTATCTCAGTCATCCTATGAACTTTTCAGCCGACCTTCGTATCTATCACTGGTCAAGGAGAGGCTCCTCCTTCTGCTAACGTTTTTGTTATCATCTAGCTTAGGGATATGTACCTATGCATTACTTTTTGCAGATATTATGCCTTCTTCTCCTCCAAGTTTTGTTTAGATAGGCCAGTCTAGCCTCTTTTGGATCACTTCAGACGTTTGTATTCTCAGAGTGCGTTTTGACTGGGTAATCTCGTTTGGTAGCATGGCATATTTCTTTCCAAAGAATGCAGCTTGATCGCGTGAATGTTTCTCTGAAAAAATTGAGAATGCTGGATATTTCTTATCCCAATATTCTTTAAGTCTCTTCATATAGCCTCTCGAGGAATCGTCCCAAGTATTTCTGTAGAACTTATTCGGTAGCCATGATAAAACTCCGAGTTTCGGATGCCGGGGTGGGAGCCCACGCCGACATCACTTCAGTTATCCGGCCATTGAAAATGAGTTAAAGATGTGTTAACTTTAGACTTGTATCTTATGCATTTCGACCTAAATTTAATACTTTTCTGGCATTTCTCTGTCCGAACCCATTTGGCATTTTTATTTGTTGGTAATTCATCAAGTGGTACCTTTACATTATGTATATTTGAGATATACACTTGATAATAATTTACCAAGCGTAGAAATGCTTGTAGCATTGTCACGTTCGTCGGGGGCGGCATATTCCGTATTGCCGTCGCCCTTGATGGGTTCAACCTTTGGCCACTTTCGTCGATTACTTGATCTAGGTATTTTATTTTTTCCATCAAAAATTCACATTTTTCTTCTGTCAGTTTTAGCCCGTATTCATTTATTCTTTCGGTTACTTTATATGTTCGATGTGTTGCACCCAAGATTCACTCTTTATCAATGTGTCATCGAGGTATGTGATGGCGAAGTCGCAATCACTTAACATCGCTTACATTATTTGTTGGAATATGGTGGGTGACACTTTTACTCCAAACGGCAGTCGTTTTGACTTGTACAAAGTGTTGATTGTTAGCAGATGTGTGCAACCTTCTTCTAACTGAATTTGAAGGTACACCTCTGAGAGGTCTAACTTCGAGAAAATTTTCCCTTCGTTTAATTTAGCAAATACTTATTCTGGGCTTGGTAGTGGGTAATTGTGTGTGCGTAAATAGTCATTTACTCCGGTTGAGAAGTCTGCGCACATTTATTTTTACGTAGACCGCCGGTGCTGCCCAGTCTGCATAGTCAATCTTTTCAACTATTCGAGTTCTTTATTCATTTGGACTACTTCCGGAAAATTTCTTTCATTTTTTGTCTCAGTTCATCGACCTTGTTCGGTCCTTTGCCTGCTCCGTTTATGTTATTGCACAAAACGCTTATGGGTGTATCCCATAAATTAAATTTCTCCATATATTCGGTGACAAATAAATTCGTGAATTTTTCAACATATAAACATTCACTTTTTTTGTTCGACTTTTGAACAGTATATTAAAAACGAGTTCGCCTGTGCAATATAAATTTCTTCCCGTAACACCATACATTATATTGTTTAGACTACATAATTTAGGTTTACCCATTTGTTCCCATTTGTTCCCGTTTTCTCTCATTTATGATTATGATTATGTTGTCACTTCCCGTGTCTAATTACATTCTGACACTAAGGGTTTCAATTCTCACATTCACAAATTTCCTGCTGACAAACAATTTATTTTTTCTTGTTTGTTTCAGTTTCCTATCATTCTAGTTTTGCAGTGTGATTTTATATGTCATATAAACCCTCAGTGAAAACACTCTTTGACTCTCGACCCTCTCTTGACGACCGGCTACTGGTCTATTAATAATGGCTGCCCTCCTACCACTTTTTCTCAGGGGGTGTAAACAACTTACCTATACTATACTAACCTAATAATGCAAATTGTAGGTACAAAAGAATTAAGCTTCTAGACCTACATGTGCTTATATGCCACACAAACAGCACAGCTAAAAAGCAAACACATACAAATACATATACGAACGTGTTGAGTCATCGGTAAAATTGTATATTCATCTTTGTGGGTTTACCCGTAGCACTAACTTTCGTCACCAGTGATGACCTTTCAAAATCGTTCGGATCAACTTTCAACTAATTTTTTCAGGTTTGCTTTGTTGTTTGGCTGCTGTTTTTCTTCGGCGGAAAACATATATACATGTAATATGTGACCGCGTGTGCATCGTTGGCGATTTTCTTTCTCTGTCTTCCCTTCTTTGAACTTTTCCTATATTTCTGACGAAGATCTCCCAATAGAAACTTTAAATCCTCTTTCTTTTCTTTCCTTTCCTGAGCGTCCAATAACACTGTACTTATTCCACGTCTTCCCGTTGTTTTTTCGTGTTTTTTCCTTGTTTGCTCATGTTTAAATTGTATATATATATATATATATATATCGACTTTAAATAGAGCTCAAAACTGATCCAAGGACAATACTTTTGCCTAATCTTCGGTATAAAAAAATATATATATGAACACACACACACACACACACACACATACACACACACACACACACACATACACACACACACATGTATATATATATATATATATATTTGTTTTTTTATATGCAAACACAGACACACACAGAAGTTTGGGCGCATAGATAGATAAATAGATAGATAGATAAATAGATAGATAGATATGCTAACACCGAGAAACTTCCACGGGTACCGCTAACAAATATGAATATAAAGAATTTTCTAGAATTACATCATATTACATCATATTACAATGCCTATCTCATCAGACAAAGATTTAAATCCAACGCAGATTATTCTTGGAAAATCAAGGTGTGTGTAAATTTTGTATTTCTATAGAAGGAACTATATATATATATATATATATATATATATATATATATATATATATATATATATATGTATATATATATATATATATATATATATATATATATATATATATATATAGAGAGAGAGAGAGAGAGAGAGAGAGAGAGAGAGAGGCAATGAGACTTAGGATTGTTATTACGCCCCCCACCACCAATGATTTGCATATATATATACATATATTTATATATATATATACACACACGCACACACATATATAGACGACAGTGATTTCGAACTTTCGACCTGTCAATCATTTATTAGCTCGACCTAACTTCAAAGTCACTATCAATACTTTTCTTCGTGAAGAATAATAAATATGTACTGTACCATATGTATTGATTTATTCTTCAGTTTAACGTAATATTGTTTTTATTATAGCATAACAATAAGCACCCACGCGCGCGCGCACACACACTCAGATATATATATATATATATATATATATATGTATATAAACATATATATGTGTATATATATACATATATATGTACATTTACATACACATATTGAACAATTTAGCTATACCGCTATTTCCTTTGGTCCTACAGCAGTGCCATTAGATAAGGAAAATTTTAGTCTCCTAGTAAACGGTGTACATTATTGAAATATTTTGTTTCCCTATTAATATACTTTCTGTATAGCACAATCTGAAGTTTTAATGAACCATAATGATTTACTTTCGAAGATTCTTATCTGGATACGGCTACTGTTCATATAAATATGTTAGTCTCACTAATTCTACTAGTTTGCCATAAATTCATCCTTTAAAATAACACACAGATTTGCATGATGTGCAAGATGTGGATTGGCAAGCATGATAAATACTTTTCTGCTTATATCATAGCATCGGAGTTTTTGTTTCATGACCATGATATCAAAGTGAGAAGTTCAAGAAAAACGTGAAATACAGCTTGATAAATATAGAGCCAAGTCTAAGCAATATTCTGTATAAATAAACATTGTTTACACATTGCTTTTATTCAAAGAAATTGCGTACACTTCATGCTATAGAATATACATTTATGGATATTGAGAATAACAACATAAAGCAACCTAATCTGATTGCAAGTTTCCAGATATAAAAGACATATTCATCAAGCAGAAGCATTCGTGCACAATGACACAATTTGAAACTGCTAATGCAATTTGAAACTTCATGAGGGCTCCTGGTTATAGCAACAACTACAACATGATAGAATTTTACAACCTCAACGTGATTCTATTTTACAACTAGTTTAGGAGCTAGGCAAGAATTAAATTTCTCGACTGTAGTGTGTCACTTTACCCTCCTTTACATGTACGAAATCATTTAGAACAAGTCGCGCACAAGATGAAGGTTGCCAAGAGAGATAACTGCTGTTATCTTATATCTTTGTATCGCCATTATCCTTCTATGATCATAATGTCTAGAAGCACGATTCTTTGGAGAATAAGGGATATTTGGAATGATGCCGCTGATTAGAGACGGCCTGAAGATATATCACCTAATAGAGATATATGTTATCACAGATCAACTCTATAGTATTATCTCTAACCACAGTTTTAATTGCTGTAGAATCAGTTTAGCTGATGCAAGAACCCATCTGAAATAAAGATGCCACGAACTTTGACTGTCATCCAAGGATGAAGTTATTTGTGGACTTTATTGATTGTATCCCTCGTTCATTATAACACTGATATCTTTGTATATAATCCACTTTCATCGTCCTCGTACTAAATCAATTAGATAATGTAGCATTCTGCTTTGAAAGTTTATAATATTGACAAGGTTTAAAGAGGTAATTGATGTTAGCTCTGCCCAGTAATATAAGCGGTCTTCATTTTACAAAGATAGGACTGCTACAGCAAAGAGCTGTTCTATTGCATTTTATCTATTTACAAACACGTAAACCGAGTGTTTGAGAATTTTAAGCCCTTGCCGCAGTAGAGACGTGCTGAATCGAGGAAACACGTCTAATCGACATTATAAATATAGCTGCAAATCTACCTCACATAACTCAATACTGCCTTAAAAAATGGAAGAGACATTAGACAGTATGTATTAAGCCCGCTCTCAGCCTATCAACTCAGCTAACACGGTATCGTTTATGTTTAGTGCATCTTCACCAAAGACATACCTCCTTGTACTCGTCTGTTTCAGAAATAATATAAACGCAGAATAATTTATAATTCTGCAGTGATCACACGCTGAGTAGCATTCGAAACTCTTGTAAAACATTTTAGTATGTTATATGATTTCTGACCACACTAGTGAAATCAAAAACGTAAACGTTTACTCTTCTACAAAAGCTCCAGGCTTGTATAAATCCGAGTAGTGCTCTCGCGAGCATTAGCTCTATGTTGCTAATTAGATGCCTCAAGATACTCTGCGGTAATGTTCTCATTTTTTTGATCAAGCCAGTGTAGTAAAGTAACTCTCCATAAAGGTTGAACAACCCCTTAGGCGTATCTCATGATCTTCATGTCTTGTGATCTGACAGCGACAACATAATTAAAGTGTATTTTTTTAATTCTCTTTTCGTTACTTTCATTGTTGATATTGTTGCTATTTTTCTTTCGTTTTTCTGTTATTATTCTTTTTGGAAAGATTTATTGTTCTCTCCTCTCTGAGTGACTTGTTATTATAAAAAAACCAAAGAAAGTTTTAAAGTTTCTGATAATGTCGATTATATATATATATGCATACACACATATATATACTGATAAATCATTGATATTTGTCCAATCAATTCCGAATCAAAGATACATCTACAAGCTTATAGCTTATATATACATATATACTATATGTGTATAAATAAGGTCAATTCACAATGGGGATCTAGAATGTTGCTCCAGCCATATGATTGGTACAAATGTGTATTTCACCGCTGTGAAGAAAGATACTGAATTTAAATAGTTATATTCGTAGTGAAAGCATAATTACCGTAGACCAGGCAGGCTATTCATTGAGAATTTTGCAATTAGAGTCAATACTTATCGGAGAGTAGAACATATTAGATATATATATACATCCATACATACATGCATACATACATATCCAGACCATAACTAAAAGTAGAGTGTCTGACAAAATGCCATGCAGTATTCAGTTACAACCACCTTTATTTTGGGTTCAAATGATTGCGACGTCAATATTTTATTTATTCTTTCGGAAACAAGGAATTAAGTACCAGTTAAATATTGTTTCTCTTGCCAAAAATGCGAATCTTTTGGCTCAATTTAGTTTAGATTTAGTTTTTTTAGTTTCTGCCAGAGGCTGAGGTCGTGTTGGGGCACTGTTTTTCATTGTGATTTGCTTTCTTTTCTGTATTGTTTCTGGATAAATAACGAGTCGGACGGAACTGCACTTCTTTGTCCCTCCTGCGGCAGTGTGGGTTCGTCTGATATCTCAGATAAAAATTTCTCTAGACGTTCTTTGAAGACCTTCACATCTATATTCCACAAATCTCTGAGGCTGTTTTGAAAGAATGTTGACTGGTTGTAGACCCTTGAAACCCAAACTGTTACTGTACTGGGTCTTTATTCTAGATGGCAAAGCCGGGAAAGAAACGTAACAACATTAAAAAATCTAAAAAAAAAAAAAAAAATATATCCACAATCTCACACAAATACACGAAAATACGATATACGTCTATATACTTAAAAATGTAGATATAAATCATTTTGAACTATTGGAGAAGGACGAGATTATAGAGCTCACATTCAAACAGAACGCCTTGAGAAAGAAAATGAAAACCGGCTCGGAGAGGAAATTTGATCCTATTCTTGACATATATACATCCATCCATACATACATACATATCAAGACCATAACTTAATAGAACTAAAATGTATGGTTCGCAGAAAACTGCAGACATGCAGGCTACTAGAAGCACCAATTCCTTTCCAGCCTGAACTGTCATAAGGCTGATTGGAAGGGTATTGAGAACGTATGTTATGAAACAAAACTGGTCTACTAGCTTCTCTGCTCAAGATATTGACATAAAGCTACTACAATCGTGTATAACATATCCAGTAAGTTTGCTTGATAGAGAATTCCAAACCAACAGAAAACTATAATTTCCAGGCATAAAAGGATTCTATTGAGACGATGAGCAAAAATCTCAAGCGAGATCGAAAATGAAGTCAAGCACTCCCGTGAAAAGGAGAGACCAGAGAAAGGAGCCAGGACCATCAAAAATATAAAGGCAAACCCTAAATCTTTTTATAATTTTGCAAAAGAATCTGCTTCAGTACGGTACAAGTTGTGGCCGTTGCTCGACGAAAATGGCTCACCGGCTGCAGACACCCAGAGGATAAGTGAAATACTGAATGTGCGAGAGAGGAATGATTTTACAACTCCGTTGGAACACTATAGAATAGCTATGCCAGATGAGATCTTCAGCACCACAGCTCTACACAAAGAGATGGCAATTAATAATGATATAGAAATACAGGAAACTGATGTAATACTAGCTATTGTTTAAATAAGCTCAAACTCAGCCACAGGCCCTGACGGATTCCAGCAATCCTCCTAAAGAAATGCAAGGGGGCTCTAGCAAGACCACTACAGATCCTCTTCCAGAGCTTTCTTGCAATTCAGAGACTTCTCAGAAAGTTAAAGTAGGGCACAATATGTCCTATCCATAAGAGAAGTAGGAGAAAGGGTGCTAAAAATTATAGACCAGTCTCTCTCACCTCCTGTAACAGTAAAGTCACGGAACGCATTGTCATAGAAAACTGATGGCGTTCCTCGAAGATAATGATTTGCTCCCTGTCACCCAGCATGATTTCTCCTCACGAGGAAGCTGCCTTAAACAGCTTTTACAGTTGATTTTACAAAGGTCTTTGATAAGGTCGATCATGTGATATGTCACAAGCTACGGAGACTGGGCAGAGTTGGTAAACTGGGAGAATGGTTCTATGCCAGACGGTAGCAAACAATAGACGCTCTCCAAGGGGACAATAATAGAGAGTGGAGTGACTTGGGGAAGTGCTTTGGGACCGCACCGTTGAAGGGAATTTATTTCTTCTGACTTACAGATATCTTTCCATAGTTTTATAACACTTTCTATAAGTTGTTCATCAACATGTTTAGCGAGTTCGGTGTGCATTTCTCCATCGATGGTTTTATATTGAAGAATTTGGAAGAAATTAGAAATGTGTGAATGAGAAAGAGTAAGAGGTGAGGGTTTAGTATATCTTAAGTAGTGGGTGGCAATGCTGACTTTGTCTTAGTGTAATTCATGTTCACATACATATCACAGTAAATATTTCATTACATTACTTTAGCTTTTGAGTTTTTGTACAGTTATTTGTTCCCTCCCTCCAAGATGAACAATTACCTCCCCTTTCCCGAATAATAACGAATACCAGTTACCTCCTCTTAGATTTTTCTACTTGTTGATTCATTCATAAACTATTATACACAAAATGGACTAAAATCGTCTTAAGGAAATACGAAATTACAATAATTTCAAGGTCATGATTAGCGAAAGCGAAACCGGTCGCCAAACATAATACTCTTTCATTTATAAAATATATTAAAAAAATTATTAAACCTGAGTAAACTCTGTGCACTTTCCTTCTTTTATTTTATATACATATTTTTTGTATTGTATCTCAACACGTGGAGATAATTGAAATTCTCCTCCTCCCTTTTTCTTACTGTATATATATATATATATATATATATATATATATATATATATATATATATATATATATATATATATATATATATATATATGCAAGGTAAGGTGAATAAATTGTCTTCTAAATTACA
>NC_142934.1:72731942-72744442 GCF_046866305.1 Octopus bimaculoides | reverse complement strand
ATTATTAGTGGTGTGCTGATATACTTACTAGTTCATAGGTTTTTAGATCAAAGCAAAGTACACATATGACTTATATACTGTGTTTTAGCTCTTACACAATTATATACACGCGCATATATATATATATATATATATATATATATATACATATGAATTCATATATATATATATATATATATATATATATATATACATATACACATTTATTCATATATGCAGACCTCTATCATACCCCCCCCCACACACACATACACACTTGTTTTGTCACTGGAACTGGTTTCGAACTTTTTCCAATTGCAAAATAGGAACCTACTCAATGAATGATTGAAAATATATTGGAAAAAACATGGAATTCATAAGACTTCATTCACATTAGTTTATATGGCGATAAGCTTGCAAAAGATGTAAACGTGTATGTAGTAGCAGGCACGTATTACACCCACACATATGAATGCATACATACATGCATGCATACACTCAATAACTATACATCTCTATGTGTGTGTGTGTGTGTGTGTGTGTTTTAGTGTGTCACCGTGCGTCTGTGTAAATGTAAACATACAGGTTTTCATGCATTCATACAACTACAGGTAAAGTACTAAAGTTTACGAATGCACTCTTTGACACCGCCTCTTGTTCGTGTATTTTAAACGTACATAACGTACAACTATTCTACCTATACGTACACAGGCATATGACGTAATGAAAAGTATTGCAATTTGAATACACATTTAGTCGTATGTACATGCATTACATGCATACAACACACACAAACACGCACGCACACACATACATACATATATACAGTTAAGTATGTGCGTATATGTAAGTGTGTATATAAGTATATCTATATTTTTAACATATTTGTATACATCGGTTCCAGATTTTCTTTTATTTATGTTATATTGAAAGCGTAATTTTTGCCAGTTGGTTTTTACTTTCTTTGAAATATTCCTGAGTTTCTTGAAGTTTGTTTGATTCAGTAACTTTACACTTCCCATCAAACTGCAATGAACTCATAGAAAATGCTAAAATAAAATGCAAAACCTTCATAAAAGTATTCAACTAGAACGCAGTATTCAACACATCATACGCATTCATATACACATCTGAGCGCGCGTGCATACGCACATATATGTATGCATGTATATATATATATATATATATATATATATATATATATATATATAAATGTATGTATGTATGTATATATAAATGTATATGTATATATGTATGTATGTATGTATGTATGTATGTATGTATATATATATATATATATGAGTGTGTGTGTGTGTGTGCGTGTGTGTGTGTGCGCGTGTGTGTGTGTGTGTGTAAATATTTATAAATACACACTCACATATATTTATATATAATTATATAAATATAAGCAGGTATGTAAATATGTTCAATTATGTCAATCTATATATGTCTGTGCCTCTCTCTTTCTGTATATATATATATATATATATATATATATATATATATATATATATATATATATATATATATATATATATATATATATATATATACATACATATATATGCACATCTATATGTATTAATATATATGTGCGCATACCACTATGTGCGTATGTGTGTGCATGTATGTATGCATGTATGTATATAAATATGTATGTATGTATGAATCTATCTATCTGTCTGTCTGTCTGTCTGTCTGTTTGTCTGTCTCTCTCTCTCTCTCTCTCTCTATCTATCTAGCTAGCTAGCTATATGAAGTGAAGCTATGGCAACTTCGTTCATGCTAGCAGGTTATATAAAAACCGAAAATACGCAAATATATATAACTAGAATTCGGGGCTCTAAATTTATCTGTACATGAATGAAAGAAACATGAACATTTGACGGCTAATATACCACATGCTGAAAATACGGAATATTTAAAACAATCAGATTAGTTACTCATTTAGATGTTTCCATTGCCATTCAATATGTCAAACATTCGTGAATCATGACAATAGCTCACAAAGTGCCTACAACTTCAGTCCGAACATCTGACTTTTTAGGAACAAATCAAAATCTATGGAAAACGTCTCTAATTCACTAGTAACCTAGTCAGTATGCAAAACGTACCCGTTTCAATCATGATCAGTTATAGCTCAACATACACAACATATGCAATGCAGAATCAAAACCAAAGGACGCAAATCAGCTCTTTCTGTAAATATTCATTACCTAGTAAAAGAACGCCACGCATATTTTTATATAATCATTTCCTTTCATACGTTTCAAATTTTGGCACAAGGCCAGAAATTTCGGGGGAGGAGTTAAGTCGATTACATTGACTCCAGTGCTCAAGTGGTGCTTATTTCATCGACTCCAAAAGGATGAAAGGCAAAGTCAAGCTCGGCGGAATTTGAACGAAAGATGCCCGGCGTGTTAACGGTTTTTGTCAGTTCGCCACTTTCGTATTACCATATATTAAAACACAATACAATAATACTTTGCCATATCGCAGTTCACCTACCGCGGTTCACCTATCGCGGTTCACCTATCGTGGTTCACCTATCGCGGCACACCTATCGCGGTTCACCTATCGCGGTCCATTATTTAAGCTCTCGTCGATATTTTTATGGTGTTGTATTGCATTTATAATAAAATAAATATATACAAATTATATAAATAAAATATATATATACAGTACTGTACTGTTTCTACTTCTCTGATTTTCACCTATCGCGGTGGTTTTTAGAACGTAACACCTGCAATAGTCGAGGGATTACTGTATACATAACTCATATTCTACACGGTTTCATTCTTTTACTGTAACATATCAGAGACAAGACATGGTCTATATAATTATCACTGCGTACCCAAAAACCAGAACAAAAGGACTGAGATTGTGCGTTCACTGCAGGACAGTCTACATATTAAATTCAAACGTTGGCACAAGGCCAGCAAATTCGTGGGAGGGGTTAAGTCATTAACATCAACCCCAGTGTTGAGCTGGTACTTATTTAATCGATCCCGAAAGGATGAAAAAGAAGTTGAACGTGGAAAGAGAGAGTGAGAGAGGGAGAGAGTAAGAGGGAGAGAGAGAGAGAGCGAACAAGAGGAACACATAATGCACAAACAAAGAGATGATAGAGAAAGGGGTGAGAAATAAGCACGATGGTATATGTGTGCATAAATTAATGATGTAATAATGGAAAACTGGCAGGTACAACTGTCTATATAATCGACTTGCCCCTTCTCAAGTTGCTGACTCCTACTAAAATTAGTAACATTTTTGTTTTATACTCTTCCAACATTTCTCTTTTAACATTGCTCCCCGTTGTCCTCTTCCCCATTACTTTTGTCTTTTAAAACCTATATTCTGTAATTCCCTTTCATTGTACCGTTATTCATTTTCCTTTACCAACCTCCTTCCCCCCCCCCCCCTCTCTCAATCTCCAACACCCCGATCTTTCCTTATTTCTTTCTTTCATCTAAGCAATTTTTTCTATATGTTTTATTTATTCAATCGGAGATGTTTACCTTAGAGCAATGACCCAGAACAGACTTTAATACAAGATAATTATCTAATAAAAAGAAATAATTCCTCTGGATTGGTATTACATAAAAGAGAACTAAGAAATACCCAAACAAACTATTATAATATATTTACCAAGAGATGACTTTGCAATTAGAGTATCATTTATCTAAGTAACCCTTTTATCCATTTAGCTTTCCAAAAATATTTCCATTTACGTTTTTGTTTTTGTCTTTATTTAAATATTGATATCTTACATTTTAAAACTAGAATGACTCCGAACCAGATTTGAAATTTGCTCACCGTTTGAGTACACCGGAAGCTGAATTCTACATTACAACACTCAATACTTAATGTTAATAAAATGATGTTATAGTCTGATAATAAGTATATAGTCTCGGATATCAGTGCACCGGATGCTGCTATTGCAGTGGCCTACACTTGTCGTCCGTCCTCGCGCCACCTTCACCCATGCCTTCTCCGGCTCATATTGTAGAAGTCAGTCTCCTGAATGTTTCTGTCTCGAGTCCTGCGATTCTTAAGACCGGTTAACCACTTTAGGAACGAGTGACTGAAATCACAACAGCCCTCCTGAGCGGAGTAACCCTGAGCCAGTCCGTCTCAGGGTTGCTCATGGGAAAACATGAAATGAAATTCGTGCTCAAGAACACAACGTACCTCCTGGTCCGGGTATAGAGGCAACGAATTTGCGATCAAGATTGCAACATGCTAACTCCTGCGTCACATGCCTTCACAAACATATTTGGTATTCCACCAGAAATTCCATATGTACTACTAAGTTTAATCATCTCCTCTGAGCATCATTTCCTTAGATTTTTCTCCCAACTTTTTTTTTTCTGCCAGTGAGTAATCCATTGAGAAATATTGTGATGTTCATATATTGACAAGAAATTTCGTGATATCGTTAGAGTGAAACGGGTCAATAAGCAACATCAGGAATCTGAAAATCCAGCTTACCAGAGGTCTACTTCTCTTACACAAACTAGTTAAAAAAAACAGAGCGATTACATAGACATTCAGTCTGGAAGAAACAGTAACCAACTTCCTCTTGAAACTTAGACTACCTTCATAAAAAAGGACATAATGGGTAATGTAGTTTAACATACATTATATATGAAAAAACGGGATAATCACAACTACAATGTCTTTACTCACAAGCTTACTCTATCAAGATAGCTGGGGTTAAGTAACAACAGCAACAGTAAAGAATGAGCAAAATTATGTGAGCAATTATCCATTCCAGGTTGTAGTAATACCATTTAAATTAGGTCGTTTCAAGAAAAGGAACAGCATTTCAAAATTTCACGTTGTTTTACAGCAAATATGCGGTGTTGTGCTGTAGTAAGGGACATTATGATGTCAGGATAGAGAGGCGTCTGCGTTGAGTAAGATTGAACATTTTGTGAGCCTGAAACCGCATCCGTGTTTTGATGCTTAATTTGATGTAGTTTTACTTCAATTGCGTCACTTATTCCTTTGAAGGTGTGATTGTAACTCCTTCCATTTTTCCCTGCTAAAATATGAACAGTATCATAGGAAAATTACATTATGTTTTAAAGATTTTGATATAATCACATACCTCATTTGTCGTGCATGACTCCATACTACTACTACTACTACTACTACTACTACTACTACTACTACTGCTGCTGCTGCTGATGCTGATGCTGCTACTACTACTACTACTACTACTACTACTACTACTACTACTACTACTACTACTACTACATACCTCATAGCCATGTTACAATTTTTATCATAAACACAAAATTGCAGATTTGAAACTAGGAATATACTCCATTCTCTATATATCACGGGAAACTCTTCTCTCGATGATGGAAGGTGGAAACAGCATATGTGTTTAAAGGAGTTGAAATCCCTATGTAACCCAATTAAAATAATGGTTCTGGTTCTGTTGTATCTAACACTTCCTCCCTCATCTTACACAAATATATAATTAAGGCTTAATGAGCATTACCCGTAATCAGAGTATTCCTTTGTTTTTATTACCCAACAACATCTTCGATATTCATATCCGAAATACCACAGAAGCAGATTTCATGTAACCCAGTCTGTCGTTAGATGCCTCGTATATGCACAGTTTCAACCTACTCTCACGTAGTTTGTAGTAACTGAGTATGTTCACGAATACACTCCACTCCAATTATGTTCTTGCTTGTTTATTTTTACAAGTTCACATTCATTCCCTTACCTACATTCCTTATATTCAATTCGGTTCGGTTTCATTGTCTGAATAAGCAAATTAATTTCTTTCGAAACTAAAAGAATATAGACGATTCAAGCAGTAAGAAATATTGATTTCTTTTATTGGCACAAGACCATTGATATTATTAGCGGAAGAATATTATTTGCCGTTTATATATTTCCCAACGACGTCACTGATGTAAGAAAAGTATAGTGGATCGAAGACGGAATCAAAAATGGATAAATGTGCTTGAGTAGGAGTTGTTGCATCTTTTACCAAAATAAATTTTGTTGCATCAGAAAAACAAAATTACATACAGGGATGAATACTATGGACGCATTTCTGTGTAAACATAAAGCTAGGGAGACGATAATAGGAAAGCAAAGAAGGTGTTTAAATGTAAAGGAATAATCTTGTAGAAACAATGCACGAGTAGGCCGAAAGTCGATCGATCAAAATCAAGAAGACTTTGTAGGACAAGTATATATAGCTGTGTCATTAGGATAAACACCACCGAATATATAATTCCATAAACCAGGTATATAAATAATTTTATTTAAATTAATTGTGTCACAATCATTTGATCAAAGTGTGCAAATTCTATCATACAAGAGAAACACGGAACTGAAATAGCGTATAAATATGAAATGAAAGAATGAATGAAGTATATATATATATATATATATATATATATATATAATACAAATGATATGTGAGCATATGCATGTATACATACATATATGTACATACGTACATCTACATGTATGTATAGATGCATATCCGGGTACAGGACGTCAAAAAACGAAGATAAAAAAAAAAGAGGAACGGGGACATAAACAAAGCACAAAAAACGGACTTTTTTTTCGGACAACAGAATGAACACATAGGAGAACAGACAAGGCACTTATGGAACTTTTTCTCCATTTATATATATATATATATATATAGTGAAAATACATATACACCAAAGAAGGAAAAAGTTTAACAATTGACGTTTCAGATAATCCTTTTATCAAAGAGAAAGAACAGCAATGTGAGTGCATGAGACAAACGAAATAAACGATGTTGTATTTACGACAGCTGATACTAAACTTTGACAAGTGTCTCTGCCTCATCATTTGGGCGACGGTATGCGTAGGGATAAGAAGGCATAGATGTTTAAATGTAAAGCTCGTTGAAATCACTTAGATAAAATGTTCTTGTGATTAAAATTTCAAAATTTCTCACTCATTATGCTATACTAACTCAGTTTGATGATTACATGAAGGGTACGAAGGTGAACGATCCACTGACCTACGTTCAGAACTTCAATGTGTTGTTCGCTGTTCGGTTATCTGGATATCTAATAGTCAAAGTTCGCTTGGGATACAAGTCTCTATTTACTTCCTATATTACACAAATAAACATGTGTATGTATGTATGTATGTATGTATGTATGTATGTATGTATGTATGTATGTACGTACGTATTTATGTATGTGCGTATGTCTCTCTCTCTCTATGTCACACATTCTCTCTCTCTCTTTCTCTCTCTCTCTCTTTCTCTCTCTCTCTCTCTATATATAAATTGTATATAATATATAATATAATATATATGTATATGTATAATATATATATATATATATATATATATATATATATATATATATATATATATATATATATACACACACATACGTACATATATAACAATAATAATATATATATATATACGTACAAATACATACATATGTAGACATACAAGTATATATGAATATATATATGTATGTATATATATATATATATATATATATATATATATATATATATATATATATATATATATATATATATATATATATATATATATATGATTTTTACGTCGAAAATTTAATAGAGACTTTGAACTTTCGGCTTAATTGCAATCGTCACGATAAAGGCAATTAAGCAGAAATTTCGTAGTTAGTATCAACATTTTCCTCGTAAAATAAAAAGATATATATATATATATATATATATATATATATATATATATATATATATATATATATATATACATCATCCTATACTTGGAGGGGTTGAATGACTACTTTTGTATATAAGAATATACAAGCAGACATAAGTCATGAGGGTGTATATATATATATTTATATATATGCACTAATATATATCTTGTGTTTGCAGTTAGAGTACTACTTGGAATGAATAAGAGTGCCACGTATATAACCATTGTCCCCTCAGCTTCCAGTGTATATACATCTTGTTCGGCTGCATCTGACGGTTTTGTATGTATGCTGTTCCCGAATAGCTTGGTGTTTTCGAGAACAGTGAACGGCATCGGAGAGCATAAAGTTTAAAATTTTAGATCAGAAAAAGTTACGTAACATTGTGGTATAGAAGTCATTTTAATATTCCATTTTACTAAAGGCACAAGGCCTGAAATTTAGTGGGGAGCGGTCTAGTCGATTACACCGACCCCAGTGCCTCACTGGTATTTGATTTATCAACGTCGATAGGATGAGAGGCAAAGTCAACCTCGGCTGAATTTGAACCGAGAACGTAGAGACGGACGAAATACCACTAAGCATTTCAGCCGGCATGCTAACGATTCTGCCAGGTCGACGCCCCTAAACCATCTTAATATTGAAAAAATTTATCTGTACCATGATGATTCATGCCATGTATCACAATGCCGACATAATGACTGTTGTTCTATGCTCTGTGAACAATGTAAAGGCTGTAAGACGTGACATGGACAGCTGCAAAGGAGACAACGAAGCTGTGGACTAGAAAAGGGGCCACGGGTTGCGTTGCAATTCCGTCCGCATGTCGGAAGTTATCCCTAAATATTTGACCAGGGCCTTAAACTCGATTCAGACAAGCATGTGAGGCGGTGGTCAACACTTGGTTGGACAGGGTTGTTAATGGAAGGCCATATGTGTCGCAGTAGGATTCGGGTCATTGCCATACCTCCGGAAAGTGTCAGAGTTGGCTGTCAGAGATTTTTCTACAATATGACCAGCTCCAAAATCTGGCCTCTAAATTACCCCAGTTGTAATTCTATTGGTTACTACGTGTGGGATGCGTGTGAGAAAGACACGAACTCCTCTACCTGAAACACGAAGGTGGAACTGGTGATTGAGACAAAGAAGCTATACGGAGATATTCTCAGGGACGCAGTGAGGAACGCATGAGTCAGGAGCCGGAGCGCTCTTCAGGCCTTGGTGGAAGCTGAAAGCAGCTACGTAAACAAAACTACTATGTTCAGGACGAAATATCGTGTTTTGTTTTCCGTTGATGAAAACTATCAAATTTAACCCGAACACCTTGTATGTGTGCGTGTACGTGTATACATGTATATATATATATATATAAACATATATATTTATAAATATAAAGATACATTTATGTGTATATGTACATATATATATATATATATATATATATATATATATATATATATATATATATATATATATATATATATATATATATATATATATATATATATATATATATATATATGTATATATATGTATGTATATCTATCTATCTCTCCATCTCTCTATCTCTCTCTCTGTCTCTCTCTGTCTGTCTGTCTGTCTGTCTGTCTCTCTCTCTCTCTCTCTCTCTCTCTCTATATATATATATATATATATATATATATATATATATTATCATATATACATACATTTATATATGTGTGTGTGTATGCATATTTATACAAATATGAATATAAAAATACTGGATGTACTTATATATGTATATAAAATGTATGCATATACATACATACATACATACATACACATACATACATACATATATATATATATATATATATATATATATATATATATATATATATATATATATATATATATATATATATATAACGGATCTAACACCTAATATAGCAGATGCGGAGATAAACATACCAGAGTATGCCGTGCTCCGAACAGACACGAGAGATAGATGTCATGGGGGAGTTGCAATGTACATCCGAGAAGATGTCACACCCCTACTACTCCTATCACACTCAAACTCTATCTGTGATACTTTAATAGTACACATAAAACAGATTGATGTAGTTGTATGCTCAACATACCGTCCACCAAATACCGCAAAGCAGGAGGGTAAATTTGAGGACAGCCTCAAACGCATAGAAGAGGTCTTGACAAATCTGGACCAACACATCAATATACTTTTCCTAGGCGACTTTAACCTCCCAAATGTTAAATGGCCTGAAGGTCACATCCTCTCTGGGATGTCACCGCATGAACAAAGCCAGGCAAAGTCTTTGTTAGAACTATCCCACATGCTGTTCATGGAACAAGTGATACTCCAACCAACCAGAGGAAGCAATATTTTAGATCTCTGCTTCACAAACAATGTGAGCCTAATCCATAATGTGAAAATAACGCCCACATCTCTCTCAGATCATAACATTATAGAGTTAACTATGTATGGTCCTAGGCAACCCACTGACACCCAAGCAATGTCCAACCTGAATTTCCACAGGGCGGACTGGAAGTCAATTCGCAGAGAGATTCGAAATCAAAACTGGCATGACAGCCTTTCTATACAAGACAATGACCTCAAACTAAGTCATTTTATGTCAACTATACAAGGCATATGCACCAAATACGTGCCATATAGAAAGACCAGCAAACATGCCAATAGAATTCCTAGAGACAGGAAAATCCTTATGAGACACAGAACAAAGGTCTCAAACCAGTTAAATAGAGACCTGGGGGATAGGAAAAGGGCTAAATTAAAACTAACACTGTTAGAAATAGAAAACGAGATTAAACTCTCCCATGAAAAAGAGAGAGCAGAGAAGGAGAAGAGAGCAGTAGAAAGCATAAAAACAAACCCCAAGGCTTTCTATAGATTTGCAAAAGAGACTGATACGGTACAGTATAAGATAGGACCCCTATTCCTGCCTAATGGCTCACTGACTGCGGATCCCACATGGATAAGTGAGGTGCTCAGTGCACAATTCAAGAGTGTCTTCACTTCTCCTCTGAGTCACATGCAGATAAAGAACCCAGCTGATTTCTTTGACAATAGCACTCAGCAGAAAAAGACTGCATCCACTACCTACATTGACATTGAAGAGGAAGATGTAATAGCTGCCATAAATGAAATGAGCTTAAATTCGGCAACTGGCCCCGATGGTTTCCCGGCTGTCCTCTTAAAGTCGTGTAAACAAGAATTAGCAGGACCACTCCGGATACTCTTCCAGAGTTTCCTTGCAAATGGTAAACTTCCCCAAAAGCTGAGGAAGGCACCATATGTCCTATCCATAAAGGCGGAAGCAGAGCAGAGGCTGGGAACTACAGGCCCATCTCTCTGACTTCACATATTAGCAAAGTCATGGAACGAATTGTCAGAAAGAGATTCATTGTGTTCCTAGAAGAAAATGACTTGCTGAATGAGACCCAGCATGGTTTCCGTCCAGGTAGAAGCTGCCTCACGTAGCTCCTGCAGCATTGTGACTGGGTCCTGAAGCAGCTACTTGACCATTCAAATGTTGATGTGATATATCTCGACTTTGCAAAAGCCTTTGACAAAGTTGATCATGGCTTAATATGTCACAAGCTGCGAAACCTTGGCATAACTGGTAAATTAGGAGAATGGCTGCATGACTTCCTGAATGGTAGAAGTCAGACAGTTGCAGCCAATGGAGAACTATCTAGGGAAACACAAATATTGAGCGGTGTTCTGCAAGGAACTTTCCTGGGGCCACTACTGTTCATAGTGGCCCTTCTGGACATGCCCACGGTCACTCGTAGAGCCACTGTCACTAGCTACGCTGATGACACAAAACTATCTCAGGCAATAAAGAATCCTGATGATATTGTAAGCCTACAGAATGACCTAAATGCAATATATGAGTGGGCAGAGCAAAACAATATGCAGTTCAATGCGGAAAAATTTCAAGTACTGCGCTACAAGGCCACAAGTGCCTCCCAACTGGCATACACAGGACCTGGAGGTACTGCAATCCCAGAACCACAAGCCATGAGAGACCTGGGCATCAACATGTGTAGTGATGCATCATTTCACATGCACATTATCAAGTTGACAGCAAAGTGCAGACAGCTGGCGGGGTGGGTACTGAGGACATTCCGTAAAAGGGATCAAAAAGTCATGTTGACTCTATGGAAGACATTTGTCCTGAGCCGCCTAGACTATTGCTCTCAGTTGTGGTCACCACACAGTGTCAAACGGACAGCAGAACTCGAGGCAATTCAGAGGCACTATACAAAAAAGATCGCCACAGTCCAGCAGATGAACTACAGGGAGCGACTGCAGGCACTAGGTCTCTACTCCCTGGAACGCAGGCGGGAGAGATATGTAATAATATACATATGGAAAATACTGGAAGGACTGGTGCCGAACTTTGGCATTAAGTACTACAGGAATGCCTGCACGGGTCGCCACTGCATGGTGCCAAAGGTGCCGTCCACTGCATCTCACATAAGAACAAGATACTGCAGCAGCCTCAGTTTTAGAGGACCTCAGCTCTTCAATTCCCTGCCAAAACATTTGAGAGACCTGCAAGACACGGATGTGGAGGTCTTCAAGACAAAACTCGACGCTTTCCTCTCCACGATACCAGACGAACCAATGGCTCGAAATGAGACACAGTTTAGGGCAGCGATGTCAAATTCTCTTATACACCAGATGTACCATCAAAACTCTTGATTGGACTATATCAGGTGCAGGAGAAGAGCCATGCAAGGAACGTGAAGAGAGCAAAGCATAAAGACAGAAAATCACGGTGGTGCTCCAGCATG
>NC_142934.1:72704442-72726942 GCF_046866305.1 Octopus bimaculoides | reverse complement strand
CGCCTTGGAAACAAGGGTATCTGTTAAACGACATCAAGTCACAAAATCTGCATGTCATAGCCATCAGCGAGACCAGACTCCACAGCCCGCGGGCCCTCCAGTACATGTTCGGCGGACATTTCAACAGTTATTTTTCTCCGTGTCTGCCGCGAATGGGTGGAGGAGGCACCGCGGTGCTTCTTCGGAAGAGTTTGGACCTCAAAGTAAAAGCAATTTTCCTAGACCCGGAGGGTAGGCTGGTCGTCTTGGATGTCAACGGCAGCAATGGGTGTACTTTTCTACTGATAGCAGTTTATGCACCGTCTTTAACAGGCCGGCCAGATTTCTATCGACGTCTAGAGGTTTTCTTCTAGTGGGGGATTGGAACGCTACCCTGGACACGCATCTAGATTACGCAGGCAGCGATAGCAGTAGAAAGGGATGCAAAAGCCTCAAGGACCTGCTCAGACGTTTCCAACTGTCTGACAGGTACCGACTGGACCACCCGAATGTGCCAATGTGGACATGGAGTAACCGCATCGGGTCGTCCAGATCGTACTTAGATAGGGTATTCTGTAGGACAGTGGATAAGGATAGAGTAAGTTGTCCACAATTCCACATAGTCAGCTACACAGACCACAAATTTGTCACTTGTACGCTTGACTTAGATAAGACACATAGACAGGGTCCCGGTTACTGGAAGCTGAACGCGTCGTTCACGGCACGCCAGGCTTACAGGGACCGGATTAGCACTTTAGTTAAGAGAGCATTAACGGGTGCCATCATCAACAACAGATGGTGGTATGCCCTCAAAAAAGCAATCAAGTCAGAATCTGTTAGGTACAGTAAGGCCTTAGCGTTAGACCGAAATAGAATAGAGGGAGACCTAGTTAAGAAATTAGAAGAGGCACTTAGTACTGGCATCGCGTCCAACGTAGTGGCAGCGAGGTTGGCCCTCGACCAACATTTCAACGCCAAACACGAAGGATGCGTTGTCAGAGCTAGGATGCGTGCTCTGAGGGACGAGGGAGTTGGAGCGGCCCGAGAGGCCCGAGTAGCGGAGGCGCAACGAGGCAACAGAGCCACCATTAGGTCTCTGACAGATGAAGAAGGGCGCGAATTACTCGAGCCTGAAAGGATGTGCGAGGCCTTTCAACAGCACTTTGCCCGACTGTTCGGGACAACTGGTGGGTCAGAACGCAGAGTAGACTTTAGTGCCTACCTGCATGGCCTGCCACGACTCTCAGCAAGAGAGGCGGAGTGTTGTGAAAGACCCATCACAGCCGCGGACGTACGGGATGCGATGGCTGGCTGTAAGGGAGACAAGTCGCCAGGCTTGGATGGTCTGCCCTACGAACTTTATTGTCATATGCCAGACTTGTTTGGAGGCGTCTTGGCAGCTGTCTACTGCAACTGGCAGCAAAACGGTAGCATCCCGTCTTTGTAAAGCGAGGAGCAGTGGCACTACTAAAGAAAGACCCAAACAAGGGGAGCATCATAGATAATTTTCGGCCCATCACTCTGCTCAACGCAGATTTGAAAATCTTGGCCAAAGTGTTAGCCGAGAGGTTGGCGCTTGTCATCGAGAAACTAGTCGACAGGGCACAGACGTGCGCCGTGCCGGGTAGGAGTATCCATGATAACCTCCATCTGATCCGCTACATCATGGACAGGGTAGTTAAGGAACCTGGCATGGGTGGGGCGCTGATCAATTTGGATCAATCAAAAGCTTTCGATAGGGTAGACCATCACTACTTGGAAGCCGTCCTCATAGCGGCTGGTTTCGGTCCCGTCTTCCGCGGTTGGATCGGTGCCTTATACAGCGGCATCCGCTCGGTAGTTCGCGTAAACGGTCATCTATCCAGACCTTTCGGCATCATGCGTTCGGTTCGTCAAGGATGCCCCCTCTCGGCCCTTCTGTATGTATTGACTCTTGAGCCTCTACTGCGGAAGCTGGCGACGCTGAGGGGCATCCCACGAGAGCTGGGATGTTGGACGAGCGTGTCTGCATACGCGGAAGACGTCACCGTCATAGTGTCGAGCCAAAAGCACATCGAGCTGGTCGGCTAGAGACTAAAAGAATACGAAGCGGTAACGGGAGCAAAAATTAACCGGGATAAGTCAGTGGGCTTGCGGCTCGGCACCTGGAGAAGCACGCCCATGCCATCTAACAGCGTCTCCACTGTGGGACGCTGGACCGACGGGCTGGTTAAATTGCTCGAAGTCTGGTTCGGTCCGGACCTCCAAATGGAGAAGAACTGGGGCCAAATAACGACTAGGGTGGTCACTCTCACCCGGCAATGGGCCGAGAGGAAGCTATCCCTAAAAGGTGGAGCGGAGGTGGTGAACGCGTACATTGCATCCGTCATCGAATACCGTCTGACTGTCGTGCCTTGTCCCGACCCTATCATCACCAAACTGGAACGCATACTCTTCTGCTTCTTGTGGAAGGGAAGCGTTCCGATGGTTAGGCGATCCATTTGCTGTCAACAGCCGCTAAATGGAGGGCTGGGTATGCCGTGGTTGATGATGCGCAGACATGTGCTGAGACTGCGACATCTCCGGCGCTTCCTAGACGACGGTGAACAGGTGTGGTCGCCGTTTGTGCGGCGCGCTTTCCCGCAGCTCGTCTCCTTAGCCGAACTGCAGTCGTGGATTAAACAGAGACCTAGGCTCGGCGAATGGCACCGCGAGTGTCGCGTTGCTCTCAAGCAACTCTACCGTCCGGGACCAATCTTGTGCAACTTTGATTCCACAAAAGCGTTCTAAAGAGGATTAGTGGAGGGGAGGTGCGACCACGATCTCGGGCAGAATCTGGGCGTCGACGAGGAACACCTGACCCGCCTGTTCAGGACAACTTTCGGGCCGGGACCTATGGACAACGACCAGAGATCCCTGGCCTGGCAGTGCTATCCAGAAGCATTACCCGTTCGGGATAAGCTTTACAGGCACGGTTCGAGACACACCAGACCGACCTGCCAGAGATGCGGTCAGAGCGACGAAACCGTTCTGCACGCACTCGTGCAGTGTCCAAAGATTTCCGACCTGTGGGCTTATGCCGAACGGCTGCTGTCACGTGTGGGACGAGTCCGCTTGTCCGCTTGTCCGCTTGTCACCACCGTCCCTCAACAGGGAAGGCAAGGCAGTGTTTATCATACTGGTGGCCATGGTGAAAGAATGTGTGCGGACCCGAGCGAAAGGATTAGAGACGAAAACTTACCTCTCTGGCCAATCACTCATCACCTTTTTCAAGTATCACTTGAAAAGGAAGGTGAGAATAGAGAGACAGTTTTTGTCTCGTGAAAGTTTCATTAAAAGGTGGGTGAATGTAGCAAAGATGGTGCGTGCGAGTGACGATACCACTTTGAGCATGATCCTATAAATCGAGAAAAAAAAAGAAAAAAAAAAGAGAGAGAGAGAGAGAGAGCACTTCGCTCTCATGTGTCTATTCCCTGCTGAGGTTACCATGGTCTTTTCCGTAGGCTTTTCTCTCCATGGATAAACCTAATGTTACCCCATTTTACACAATTGACATTTTCTGTGATATACGATACCCCCCCCCCCTTTTTTTGCCCCTACCGATCCCTTTTGATCGGATTTTTTTACTTATTATTTTTTTTTTCGTAAAGAAAAGCTCTACAGTTGTATTTGTCCCCTCTGTGTGCAGCCCTGTGTGGCTAATAAAAGAAAGTTATCTATCTATCTGCCTATCTATCTGTCTCTCTGTTTATCCGCATGTCTCTCTGTCTGTCTATCTTTATTTCTGTATGTCTGTTTATCTATCTATCTACCTGTCTGTCTGTCTGTTTGTCTGTCTGTCTGTCTGTCTATCAATCTATCTATCCATGCATGTATCCATCTATGCATCATTCCATTTAGTTGTTTGTCTGTCTGTGTGTCTGTGTGTCTGTATGTCTTTATGTCATTGCGCCTGCGTTTCTCTGTCTGCCTGTCTCCCCGAGTCTCTGGCTATCTACCTATCATTTCAATCCAGCAAAAGCATAATTGTTTGCGTTTCCTGGATCACAATAGAGCACTTAATCTCACATTAGACCAAATTTCTTAAAGTCACTTTAAGTATGTGTAAAATATCAAACACATACTTTTAAATATTAAATTCTGACACCTTTCTCTATTTACTAACACTTGATGGGATATACCTCCAAGCTGGAAGTACCTAATGCGTTTTTTTGGACGGGTTGGTTATACTGCTATGAGTTATATATCATAACCGTAGGTAATCAAACTTAAACAGCATTTATCATAAATTTGAACTATAATCACAATGAATGATCAATCTTCATTAGGAATGAATGAACGATTTACAGTCTGGAAATCAAATAGCCCCCCCCCCCCCATATTTACAATTTAAAGGTATTCAAGCAGACAAACACACACAATCATATTATTATTATTATTATTATTATTATTATTATTATTATTATTATTATTATTATTGTTCAATAGTTTTATTTTTATAACGTGCTTTCACTTCACTACCGAGCGCAGCTCTGTGGGCCTTGGGTATGTGCTGTGGTTTGCTGTGGTGCTCTTATGTTTACTGTATTGAAAGTGTTTTGCGTAGAATGTGTGTAGTGCCCAGTAGTGCAATTTTCTGTATGTTATATATATTTGTAAGTCCTGGTGTTTTTATTATGTATTTGTCAGAATATTTTTTTTATTATACCTAAGGCATTTTTTTTATTATACCTAATTATTATTATTATTATTATTATTATTATTATTATTATTATTATTATTATTATTATTATTATTATTATCATTATCATCATCATCATCATCACTAAGGACACAAGCTGGCAGAATCATTAGGAAGCCGGACGAAATGCTTAGCGGTATTACGTCTGCCGCAACGTTCTGAGTTCAAATTCTACCGAGTTCGACTTTGTTTTTCATCCTTTCGGGGTCGATAAAATAAATACCAGTTGAACACTGGGGTCAATGTAATAGACTAGTCCCCTCCATCAAAATTGCTGCCCTTGTGGCAAAATTCGAAACCGTTATCATTATTATCACTAAAATGGTGAGCTGGGGCGAAATGCTTAGCGGTATATATATATAACTAAGATATTACACCATCTCTAGTCCTTGTTCCTTAGATTTTTAATATATATATTACTATTAATTCTACATTCCTTAAAGAGAACTGTTCTGTACGTACACATACACACACGCGAGCGCGCCTATATATATATATATATATATATATATATATATATATATATATATATATATATATATATATATATATATATATATATATATATATATATATATATATATATCTATATATATATCATCATAAATATACAGGGATTAGCATTGAGTTGCTTCTCCAACATACTGAAAATTTAGAAATAGCAGTCAAAGAACTACTGATTCCAAACTACAATTTTTTTCTCTAAACGGATAGCGATATTTATGGCACACATAAAACAAAAAACCGGAGGGAAAAGTAAAAACAAACCTGCCTTTACCGATAAAGGTTTTTTCATACTGAACTACTTGGCAAAATTGTTAATTATTAATTCTATTACTAATTGACGATTCCCTGCCCTTATTCTTGTATATATATATATATATATATATATATATATATATATATAAATGCAGATATGCAGACAGACATACATACTTGCATATATATTTGCACGTGCGCCCACGTTGTATGTAAGTCGTTTATAATAAAGTCTTCCATCTCTCCTGCTATGGTTTGATAATTCTAATTATTCGCCACTTGGTACAATAGCGTTTTTTGTTTGCTATGTTAATCCACTTCACCAACTCACACAAACAAACGGTTACCCACAGGACAGGCACACTCATTCGCACACATACACACATGCACACACACACACACTCACTCACATACGAATTCTTACATATTCATTGTTTGTTCCCATCTTTCTGCTGTCCTCAACGTGTTGGGCCCCTTGGCAAAAAAAACAAGACAAAAACAATCTTATTGTTATTGCCATTATTACTATTATTAGTACTACCAGTGCTATTATTGTTATATATTGTTTCAGTGCTTACTTTGATCAACGCAATCTTTCTACAGAGGTCAATTATTTGGTGGTACCATTTGACCTCCTTTCTAGGATACCATCAACAATCATTTGTTAAATTTCAATGCTGTCCATTTTATTCTGTCTTTATCCTTCGCAGTTTTTTTTTTCCTGTCAAGTAACCAACACAAATAGAAAGAGAATAACAGAAGAGAATACAAAGAAATTAGAAACAAACAAACATAAAACGTAATGCTTCTCATATCAGAGAAAATAAAATAAATTTCTTAACACACATTTACTTAATTCTTGACAACAGATATATTGTTTTTCGTTTACCTCTTGCTTCTTTTCATTATATTTCGTTTGTTTTAGCTTTACTCTTTATTTTTATTTAATTATTCTGTTCCTTTACAGTTTTTTTTTTTTATCTGAGCAAAACTTATTTGTTTATGCATTTACGTTGTTTTCTATAAAGATATTTCCATTTTAGTGGGAGCTGTAAAAACCAAGAGCGAACTATTCTGTTTCAACCCTCAATAGAAAATGAAAAATAGCTCATTTCGGGAGGAATCTGTATGAATACTGGTCACATTTAATATCCCTACCCATTTTTCCGACAAAAATTTACAGCTCTTTGTGACTAATCAACGGAAACCTATATCTCTTTTATTCCTCTCCCCATGGTTTCATTAGAATCTTTAACTTATCGTTTCTTTTTATCTCCATTCAATTCTTTCTTTCCCTAATTACTTTCGTTTCTATATTCTTGCCTTTATTTCTTTTTACAGAAAATCGGCTCCAATTCCTTCCTGTCTCTCCCTTCTCTTTCCGACTTCCACTCAATCACTCTCTCTCTCTCTCTCTTCGTCTTCGGTCTTTCTCTCTCTATTTACCATTCTATTGCTTCTTTCATTTATAAACAACATTATTTTTATATTTTTATTTTCATTGAAATTTCATTCTTGTTTTTACCCCACCGAAAGGAATAAATGAATGAAAACAGAAATAAACGTTCTCTTTACAATCTCAATGGAATTTAACATTTATTCTCCACACCTTCCCACCTACATATTTTCCTACTTTTTTAAATATAACTTTCTTACAAATTTCAAAATGAAATAAAATTAATATTCCTACAAAATGGCACGTTTTGACCTTACTTGTATTCTGTTAAAGAGGAAAAAATGTTATAATTAAGAAATATTAGATCTGAGGCAAAGAGTAATTAAATAATATCACGAATACTAACGCTGCTCATTGTAGTGTGACAAAATTAGGAAATAGCTGTGCAGTACTTCCTTTCTCATAGTAATACTGATTTTTGTTTTCATCGAAATATTAAAATACATTTGCAAATTAGGTCTTGGAAAACATCTATCGAAGTAATCAACATTAAAATAAATAAATAAATGAAACGAAAAACAATCATAACCACCATGGTTATCGATTTATTATGAATTTATTGTCCCATGACCTCGTAGTGCGATGGGACACACCGCTGACATCTAGGTTATTCATTTTTGTGATTCAGTAAATGATAATGCCGGCGCAATGTTTTTTTTATCTGTTTCTATTCTCTACTTGTATTGATGGATTTGCTTTGAGACCTGCAATTCCACAAAATATTCTGAATGGATGTTTCATTGCTACAAGTGCTAAGCACAAGCATAGTCCAGTGGACGACTAGTTCGTATCGCGTTCATGACGTCATTGAATAGATCACAATGCGTGACATCTTGGATGCGTCTCCTACGTTACTACCTAACCTTAACCACAGATTAACCTCAAGCTTAGAATCAAACCGGTCACACGAAAATTGTGTTGAAATCTCTCGGGTGCATTCTACCTGTAATTCAAAGGATTCCTTTGTTGTAGGACATGTTACAATAATTCTGCGTCATGAATATATTAAGACTACACGTGACTGAAATACTAAGCCACTTCAAGGTAATTCAGTAAATTCGTTGTTGACTGAGCAAACTAGAATGATCATCATTGCATCCGACGGAGGAAGCTTTTACTTGTATTTACAATCCTGGGTACCATAGAATTGCATTGATGCAACCTAGCGAACTGATTAAATTAGTTTCTCTATTTCGATGTTTGTGCAGCGATTTAAGCACCCCGCTTGTTTTCGGATATGTGGCCCAATGCCTCCTCCTCCTCCTCCTTTTTCTTCTTCTTCTTGCTATTGATGCTATTGTTATTATTGTTGTAATGGCTATTATTATTATTATTATTATTATTATTATTATTATTATTATTATTATTATTAGTGGTGGTGTGCTGATATACTTCCTAGTTCATAGGTTTTTATATCAAGCCATGGTATCCACCTCCTCTCCTCCCCATCTTCTTCTTCTTCTTCTTCTTCTTCTTCTTCTTCTTCTTCTTCTTCTTCTTCTTCTTCTTCTTCTTCTTCTTCTTCTTCTTCTTCTTCTTCTTGTTCTTCTTCTTCTTCTTCTTCTTATTCTTCTCCTCCTCCACTACCTCCATTTCCTCCGCCTTTCCCTCCCTTCTATTTATAGAAAATGTTGATTGTTATGTCCGGTCAGAGAGTGACCATAAGTTTCACACCTATAAAGTGCTTAGCTATACAGGCGACTCGTCAGACTCATATGGCCGGATGTACATCATACAGCCCCTTTACATTTGAGCCTGATGATACCACTATACAGCTAAACGCTTTATAGGTGCAAAACCAATCAACATTCTATGCATGTATGTATGTATATGCATATATGTGTGTGGGAGTGTAGGGGTGTATAAATGTATACACACACATATATATGTATGTGTTGTTACACGCTTGAAGTTGTGACATTTTGTCCAAGAAAAGTCCCTTTGAATACGTATAATGTTAGAATAGACAATACACATCTTCAGTAATGACTCGACATACGACAATGCTCTGTCTTTTATAAAGCCCTTGTATCTAAACATTACTAATTCGAAAATATTAAAACAAAAACCACCTGGCAAACAGACACAAACTTTGTAAGCAAAGATGATTGAAACGGTATGAATGGTAATAAATAAGATCGTTTATGATAAGCTGAAATGGGCAAGTCGAAAAGTATTAGGTCACAAAATCACAATTTAGGTTCAGTTTCAATTTAATGTCAATAATCACCAACACAATTTTGAGCATTACACTTATTCTGAATGTATCACTTAATGTAGTTGTTGACAATAGGTGTTAGATCGGCCATAAATTTTCCTATTCAGCAAGAGATTCGTCTCTATGCTACTTAAAAGTGTGAAAGTAAAGTTATTAACCATTGGATATAATAATATATATTGGATATAATCGAAATTGAACATATTACCTAAGTTATTAATACATTAGAAACATATGCCATCAATGTCTTGAGAAAGGTGTCAGACTCACAGAATATTTCCTTCCCGTTAAAATATTCGACTACGTAATGTTCTAATTTATATTATAAGAAAGTCAATAAGAGACAGAGAGAGGGAGAGTTAGACTTTTACTTCTCAATAACCGACTTTTCTTAAAGGGAGGAAGTTTGAGAATGCATTTCAATGCTATAAGTAGAAGCGGGAATGTAAAATTGAAGGCTTCTGTAACTCGTATTACTGAGATTAGTTGGGCATACTGTCCGGGAAACAGGTGTTAACGCCATATATATAGTGGACGAAATTAAGTACTTCCCGGCTTTGTAGAATGTTGAAGTATGTGAACGGAAAGAGAAATGGTGAAGGGGAGAGTTGGACATTTACTTTTCAACAACCGAATTTTCTTAAAGAGAAGTAGATAGAGAATGCATTTCAATGTTGTAAGTAGAGGCGTCGAATATAAAACTGATACAGGCTTCTGTAACTCGTAATACTGGGATTAGTTGGGCAGACTGTCAGGGAATCAGGTGTTAACGCCATATATAGTGGACGAAATTAAGCACCACCGTCTTTGTAGAATGTTGAAGTATGTGAAGGGAAAGAGAAATGGTGAAGGACAAACCAGAATGTCATGGCATCAGTGTATTTCGCTTAAACAGAACCAACATTCACATTTTCTTGATCAATAGGGAAAATGTCAATGAAACAATGAACCCTATTATACAACTTGCTTAAAAGAAGTAATTTTTTAATGATTTTCTTTTGATTTTTCTTATTTGTTTCGAAATAATCCGAAGAGGAATTATTGAATTCCAGGTTGTTTGTGATGAGATTGTAAAAAAAAAATGCACAAAAGTAATTCATGTAATCTACGAGTGTTTATTTAACGCTAAAACTTAGGAACTCAAACTTTTCGTACGAACGGTAGATGAAACATTTTAGCTAAAGTTCTAAGAAGGAATTACAAGCAGAGTATGTCTACAGAGAGCTGCGTTATGACCATTGATAAGGAAATAAACTTGAAGACTTCGCGTTTTGATGATGATGATGCAGGTTCTCATCCCAAGTCAGATCAATTCAACTATTACCATTTTAAAGTCTTTTAGTATTGGAGCAATATTATGTAATATTTTCTTCACAACATTATTATTTGCTAAAATACTAAGTTCTATTTCTAACCATTTTATTATAGTCACTGCAAACCAAATTTACATTGATAGTAATGTTTAAGTGGGTCACGCCAATACTCTGTCTCAATATATGAAAAAGACACTGGATAAACCAAAGCCAACACAGCATTAAAGAAAACATCGTCTTGTCCTCAACCCATAAACGTGAGCAACACACTCCTAGAACCTTCTCGATCATTAAGATGATCTGTCATGGCAAATACATATCCATAGCATGCGTAGATATCCCTGAATCTCAAAGACTGATCATTTCTTTAAAGGTAAACATACTTCGTCCCCACATTAAATTATTCTATAAAGCTCAAGTGGGACACGCAAAAGGTTATTGTTTCGACATCTTGGTAATAAATATTGCTACCCAAATAGAAATCCTAAACCGCAAAGAAATAAAGGTCATATTCTAATTGGTGCAAAATCAGTTGGAGATAAACACGTTCCTCATGTGCCGATTTCTTTCCGTGCCTTTCCTAAAACTATTACAATGGCTTCTACTCATCGGCTCTGATTAGTTCTGTATCACCTCCATACTGCCACTCTCATCTCACCCGTTTTTCTTCTTTTTATACTCTATTTTGTGTTCAACCTCCAACCAATCTCTACTGTAGTGAACACGTCCTTCTACACCAGGTCGTAAGTCCACGAAACTTCCAATCCTGGACAAGCCTTTTTTTCAGTCATTGATTTGCAACGCTTTATGTAAAACATTAACACACCGGAATCAGAGAGACTTGGAAGATAATGATCACAGCTTGTTCTTTCAATTCTAGCTAATGAATCACACAGGTTAGTCATATTGTTTAATACATCAATTGCGCTCCATGTTCATTTTCTACATTAATTTCTATGCATTTCTATTAGTGTATGCATCATAAATATTAAAAATTGCATGACAATGCACGGAAATTAATGACATTTATTTGGAAAGGAATTTTACAGAACAGATATGATGACATGAATAAGGCTGAATGCCTTTAAACGAAAATCAAAATCAAATTACGAGTGACTGGTTGCTCTGTAGTTCTGGATACAGAACAACATACGTACAAAAAACACACGTGCACACAATGACTCATACATACGAGGGATGTTCATTAAGGATTGCCCCTGACCGACTTGCGATTATTGCAGGAAACGGAACTTGTAGAAATATAATCATACGTGTCACTACATGTTACATTGTAAATTACAACTTCCCAGTAGTACTCGTTTGTCTTTTACGGCTGCTGAAGAGGAATGTGGTGTTATAATGGAGGCAGTTGAATACAGATCAGTGATCAGGTTCTTATACTTGAAAGGTCGTACACCAAAAGAAACGTTTAATGAGATGAAAGAAGTGTATGGTGACAATGCACTATCATGCGACGTAGACAAGAACTGGTGTCGCCAGTTCAAATGTGGTCAAACACCGGTGAAAACTGTTCCTATTCCTGGACGACCACATTTCGCCATTGATGATGACAGCATCCACAGAGTGAAAGCGGCCAATTTGGAATATCACGGCATAACTATTCAGCATCTAGCCGAAGAAGTGAAGATATGTGTAGGATTCTTAGAAAAAGTCATTGACGACCATTTGCACACGCGGAGTTGTCTGGACTATGGATTCCCCAGATGCTCACACCTTTTCAGAAGCAGGAACAAGTCAATTGCTCCCTGGCACTTTTGGCAATGTGCCAAGAAAACGAGGAGTATCTTTTCGGCAGACTTATCACACCGGATGAAACATGGGTCCGTCACTATGATCCTGAGACTAAAGTCCATTCGAAGCAATGGAAGCATGATAACTCACCACTTCCAGAGAAGGCTCGTGTTCAACCCTCAGTAGGCAAGGTGATGCTCACAATCTTTTGGGACCAGTACAGAGTAGTGATGATGGATTTTCTAGCAAAGGGTACCACAATTAAAGAGCATATTATGCTTCTCTGTTGCAGAAATTGCGGGAAGCCATCAAAGCAGTGAGACGTGCTATGCTGACCAAAGGCGTCTGCCTTTTTCAAGACAATGCCCCAGTTCACAATGCGCATGTTGCCCAGATGAAAGCACACTCCTGCGGCTATGAAGTCCTTCTTCACGGTCCTTACTTTCCCGACCTCGCACCATCTGCCTTCCACCTCTTTCCAATGATGAAGTTGTTTTTGAAGGGGAAGCACTTTTCGGATCATGATGAACTTATTTCCGAGGTAAAATCTTGCATTCAGACGCAACTTACCGGCTTTTACAGACAAAGACTTCAACGCTGCATAAAGCGATGGGAGAAGTGTGTCACTTTAGGTGGTGGCTATGTAGAGAAGGACTAATAATTATGCCAAGTTTCGTTTATCACAGTCCTTGGAAAGCGGGTCAAGGAAAATCTTTAATGAAAACATCTCATACACTCACTTACGCACACACTCACTTACGCACACACTCACTTACACACACACTCACTCATATCTGCATGTATCTGCATTTGTTGTCAGAAACAGGTTACGAGCCTATCATTAGGGACAGTTTGTGAATAATGGTAAATTGCGAAAATAGAAATGCTAGGAACTATACATTCCAGACAATATTATCAATGCCATATGATACAAATAAATTAGTAAAGCAGTCAAAATATACTTAAAATATGCAGAAACAAAAACCTGCAACAGAAAATATAACTTCGAATCTGGCAATTAGAAACATAAAAAATTAGAAACTTTGAAACACAATTTAAAACAACGCTTGGATTATCATACAATTTGGAAGCAATGCAACAAAACTAACGTTGGCCCGCCAATGCAGAAATAAAAGAAATAAATTTAAAAGGCAATAAATAGAATGTAAAGCATCAGCATAGACGTCATCGGTGTTGAAGTGCTAAAATCGAAGCGAGAATGGATGGTTAATATATTATACGTAATATTCAATATAGTTAAGAAAACAGAAAAGACTCCAAATATCTAGAAGCGTATACCGGTAACGCCAATGTGTAAAAGGATTGACAAGTTTGAAAACCAACAAATACCATACGAAGTTTCTCTTATTAATACCTCAAAAAGTTCTAAGTACAATCCTTCGCAACAGACAAAAAAAGTAAAATGGAAAAAGCGATGGGAGAGAATTAACTTGGTTGTAGACGATGTAGCAGCACAGATGATTCATATTTTCATATTCAGAAATACTGAACAAGAAAATGAACCTCAAACTTTCTTACTACTAAATTTCATCAACTTTAAAAATGGTTACGGCATATCATTTGACGATAATGACAGCAGACAGTGGAGACTATTCAGGTGTGCCATGATCATAAATGAGGTTTGAAGTACGCATGGGTCACATAAGAAGTTTCATGTTACCCCCACTCCAACTTTTCGGCATCTTTCAGGAACTTTCTACGAATTAACTATATAAATTCTTGTATAAAAACCTGAGAGTACGACACTCACTAACAATAGGCGTATGAGTGGCTGTGTGGTAAGTAGCTTGCTTACCAACCACATGGTTCCGGGTTCAGTCCCACTGCGTGGCACCTTGGGCAAGTGTCTTTAGCTATAGCTTCGGGCCGACCAAAGCCTTGTGAGTGGATTTGGTAGACGGAAACTAAAAGAAGCCCGTCGTATATATGTATATGCATATATGTATTGTGTGTGTCTGTGTTTCTACCCCCAACATCACTTGACAAACGATGCTGTTGTGTTTACGTCCCCGTAACTTAGCGGTTCGGTAAAAGAAACCGATAGAATAAGTACTAGGCTTACAAAGAATAAGTTCTGGGGTAGATTTACTCGACTAAAAGCGGTGCACCAGCATGGCCACAGTCAAATGACTGAAACACGTAAAAGAGTAAAAGAGTATTATTTAGATGGCTGAAGGCAGTGAGCTGGTATAAGCGTTAGCTTGCTGGACAAATTACTTAGCGATGTTTCGTCAGATTTTACGATCTGAGTTTAAATTTCGCCGAGTTCCTCTGTGCTTTTCATCCTTTCGAGCTCGACAAAGTAAATAGCAGTTCAGTGTTGGGGTCGATGTAATGGACTAGCGCCCTTCCTTAAAATTCCAAGCCTTGCGCCTATAGCAGTAAATGTTACATAGACTATTCAAGCCTAAACATTCTTCAGAAAAATAAAAACAAAATCATTTCTCTTATACTCTTATACGTGGGTGAGTTTGATTTCAACTGGGAATCGAAATTGGAGAGATATTTAGCTTGTTGCTTATCTAGAATTTCAATCACTTCGTGATAATGAGTGGTCGTTTTTTTTATCTATTACAATATCTATGACGTAATTATGACGTAATATTCACTACAGAATCGAGTATAATAAAGGAAACGTGTCTCTATCAACAAAGTAAAGTATTGGTTTGTGCGACAGCAGGTCATAAAGAAATGGAAGCTTACATTTATTTCTTTATTTCTGTCTCTATTTACATATTTCCTACTGGAATAACAAACAAGCTTGACACCTCACTATACGTTGTTTACAACTCAACCAAACTTTTATGTTCAGGTTTTCCGTTTCCTGATGTGAGAAGAACAAAAAAAAAAGAAGACTAATAACGAAACAGACAATAATAACAGCGTGCATACAGGCATGTATACATATATATAACTTTATATATATATATATATATATATATATATATATATATATATATATATATATATACACATATGTATGTGTATATACACACATACATAGATACATACATATATACATACATATATATATATGTATGTATATGTATATATATGTATGTATATATATATGTATATATATATATATATATATATATATATATGTGCATGTATATATATACGTATCTATCTATATATATATGTATGTATGGATGGATGTATGTATATATCAAAACTCTTGATTGGACCATGTCAGGTGGGGGAGAAGAGCCATGAGGAACGTGAAAATCACGGTGGTGCACCAGCATGACCGCAGCCACTTGGCTGAAACACATAAAGAATATATATATATATATAAATGTATATATATATATATATATATATATATATATATATATATATATATATATGCGAGTAAAAATAAATACAAAAACAGGTTTTTTTTTTTGTATGATTGTGTATAGAGGAATATATTATTTTGTTTAAAAGAGTTCCAACACTGTCTGTTTTTTATGTTTTATTTATATTCCTGCAAAACCAAAGTGGGATATAGAATATGGAATATACAATATATAATATAATATACAATATATAATATAAAATAAAAATGGATGGTACTATGAAATAAAGTATTGAATGTCTTATTGAATATATGGAATATGTCTTATTGAATAGATGAAGTATTGAGTGTTCAATATAAGGGATTAAATATATAAATATATAAAGGCGAATATTTTCTATACCTTGTGGTATTTCATATTTTCTATACTTTGTAGTATTTCATCATGGCTGGTATGACCGACTTTAACAGACTGTTAAAGTCTGTCATACCGGCCATGATGAAATACTATAAAGTATAGAAAATATGAAATACCACAAGGTATAGAAAATATTCGCCTTTATATATTTATATATTTAATCCCTTATATTGAACACTCAATACTTCATCTATTCAATAAGAGATATTCCATATATTCAATAAGACATTCAATACTTTATTTCATAGTATCATCCATTTTTATTTTATATTATATATTGTATATTATATTATATATTGTATATTCCATATTCTATATCCCACATTGATTTTGCAGCAATATAAATAAAACATAAAAAACAGAGTGTTGGAACTCTTTTAAACAAAATAATATATATATATATATATATATATATATATATATATATATATATATACACATATACATATGTGTGTGTATATATATATATATATACAGCTATTATTTTATTATTTATATTTATACAACACGTATACACATATGTATATGTGTGTGCGTGTGTGTGTGTGTGTGTGTGTGTGCGTGCGTGCGTGCGTGTTGTGTGTGTAAATGAACATATATGAAACTACTCATTTTGGTGTAAATAAAGTTTGTATCGAGCAATTTTATATTTACGTTCCACACTATCAACAAAATATCTCTCTCTTTCTCTCACCTGTCTTTGTTCTTCTTTCATTGCCTTCCTCATGAATAAATATTTCTTTTTATATTTAATTATATATATATCTTTCTCTAGGTCTACATCCATATATATGTATATGAATATTTACCTATGCTTGTATGTGTGAATATATATTTATGCGTACATACATACATACAGTAGCGAGCTAAAAAAGAAAACGATTAATATTTTTTTTTAATTTTGGAAAAGCTAGTAAACGTACGAATTCGCAATTGGTTTCGTAAATACGATTAACCATTAGCTAAACTCTCTGAAAAATCCAAGTTTGTACAATGGTCTTAATAAAAGTTAATAACTCTAACACTAGTTTCGTCCAAATGCCTCATGTGCAAAATAAGAGAATGATCAAACCAAAAAATGTTACGTTTAACTCAAAACCATAATAATAATTGAAAGAAACGTAAATATGAACTTAATACAGTTAGTATGATGTTTGTAGACCTTTGTTGGAGATTATCTCTGCACAACGATTGACACAGGACATAACAAGTTTCCTGCACAAGTCAGATGTTACCATTTTCTAATATCTCCTCTTCTAATATCTCCCATAAATTCGTCGTAGTAGCTGGTGCCCCTTATGTTACTTTGTCTCCAAGTATCTTCCAAAGGTTTTCAATAGGATTATCTTGCATGAACAGGCACAGTTGATTCGGAAATGCTCGTAATGGTGGGATCACATGCTGTTTAACCAAATTCAAATAGATATTAGCATTAATAGTCCCTTTAATATGCACTAGAGGGCCAACTTCTCCAGAAGAAATCATTCCCCACACCATGACACTTTCTTCTCCATACTTGGCAGATTTGTTCAGGCACTTGGATTTTAGCCGATCCCCTGTGAAGCGCCTAACATACTCTCTACCATCTGAACCTACTAAATTGAATTTACCTTCATCTCTAAAATGAACAACCAATATTCATCCCTCCAGTTCACATGAGCTTCTGCAAATGAAAGTCATTCCAATTTGTTCTTCTTGCTGATGGTAGGTATTGTTGCCGGGGAACAAGTTTTTAATCCAAATTCCTTCAGACGACGAGACACTGTAAAGCGGCTCACTGCCGTACCATTGTTTACTTTTATTTTCATAGACATTCCAGCTGTAGTCTCGAAAGGGTCCTTCAATACGTACCGTTTCATGGCTCGATCATCTCGCACGGTGGTTTTGCGTGGTCTACCAGTTGCCTTTTTCGGTTCAAAACTTTTAGTTTCTTCAAACAGCTTTGTGCAGAACATCGACACAAAATTCACACGCACACACACACACACACACACACACACACACACACACACACACACGACACGCGCAAACACACGCAAACACATACGCACATATAAACAACAACGGCTGTAGTTATTGTTTTCATATAGTTCACTGTGATGATGATGTTAATGATAATAGTCTTAAATTATGACACAAGGTCAGCTATTTCGGGGAGGGGGTAAGCTAATTATATTGATGCTGGTACTCAACTGCTACTTATTTTGAACGACTATGATAACTGAAGTAACGGGAAATACTGTGTCTAGTTCAAGGACACAACGCGCTGACGGGAATTGATCTCCCGACATCACTATTGTGAGCTGCGTACTCAAACCACTAAGCTATGTGCATTCTTTGGAAACACCAATCATCTCAAGGCCTTCCAACCTTCAATAACAGAAAATGACAGCTGAAAAAGGCCTCTACTACTGCATACACCACAACATCAACACATCCAAGGACAGCAGGAACTGCAGCACAAACAGTTACAACAACTACAGCAACATTATGCAACCACCGTAACTGTGATTGCAACTCCACTTTCGTGATATTAAGCAGCACCTACAGCATAACGGTAACTATAAGCACCAACAGTGAAAACAGCAAAAACAACAGATGGTACATCGCCATCAATGTCAAGGTATCACAGAAAACAGCAAAAGCAAAGCAGCAAAACATTACATAACAACAACATATATACTAACATTAACATCCCCGAGATATGTTCTTTCCCAGCTCACACTACACAAACATGCCATGTGGTGAAGATGGGATCGATGAGCCAAAGGCCGAAATGTTACGAATGGAAAGAAAAGGAAAGGATACAAATACACCCAAACGAAAATAAAAAAAATCAAAAAAAAAATCTGGGTGTCATAAATAAATGAGATATGCTTGAGCATCGACTTAGTAACATTATCCCTTACAGAAACTACACAAGTACTATCAACAGCGTCATCTCTCTCCCCCACCCCGCCGCCGCCGCCGCCACCGCCGCTGCCGCCGCCGCCGCCGCCGCCGCCGCCGCCGCCGCCGCCACCGCCGCCGCCGCCGCCACCACCACCACCACACAGACACCACTATTACAAACACATCACAGCCTAATTCCTACATGCATTGATAGTCAGAACACACTGTCAGACGAAAAAAAAAGCAAAAAAAAAAAAAACACAGACATCATTATCAACACGGCACTAAACAAGCAATTAAATACTAATGGACCGTAGACACTGACACAAACCTACCGCATATTAAGGCCATTACATTAACGAATAGCATTTCAGCAAACATAAAAATCATTCAAATATCACAAGACATACAGTTTTAAAAATATCCCAACGGCGTAGGAGACATCAGGGGGAATTTAAATAAAAGAATATATAGAGATCCACTCCATTGGACTAAGATAAGCGGGGTTTCTCACTTCTTTCCGACTTACATGGCAAAGTCGAATAAATGGCAAAATGTAGGTGGCCTGCAGTGACCATGGAAGCAAGACCATCTTCTCAACGCCTTCAGATCACTAAATATAGATGTGGTTGCCATCAGTGAAACCGGAATTTCGGAGCTACGAGTCTTAAAGCCAATTTTCTGTTTATATGAAGTGTACAATTCACTAACTCGACGGAGACAGGAAGCTACTGAGTTGTTAGGGAAAGTTCTGGGTCTCACGATACAAATTATTATCATGGACAAAGATGGTAAAAGCTGGTCCTGGATGTGAAAGGTAGGGAAAGGAGTGCTTTCAGACTAATAACTGTCTATACGGGGCAACAACATTTCTTCACACGTCCCAACCATTTTCCTCTCAACGTTTGGTTCTTTTGTGTTAGTGGGTGAATGAAACGTTGTGAAGAAACATATGTAAATTGTATAGGGTAAACCGATAGGAGAGTGGGGTGCAAAATGTTCGTAATCATGTTCATATAATTCCATCCGTGTGATAGTTATCGACTGCATTTTCTCAAATGTGCCAATGTGGACGTGGACATCGGGTCACCTAGATCATATGTAGACCGTATACTGCTGACCAGTAGATAAGGATAATACAGGTTGCTTAAAATCTAAGATAGACGGCCTCGGAGCTTAAAGATATGTGATTTCTTCGGTCCATCTCCATAAGTTTAATATGCTTACTGGGAGCTGAAAGGTTTAGTAATAACTTCGGTGATCCAAATTAATGTCATTCACTTGCACAGCAGCAGACAAGAGTGGCTGCAGCGGCAAAAAATACAGCAATAATAAGGCAAAAGGTGCACTCTAGTCACAAGGTTTGAAATTTTGGGGTAAGTGGCTCACCGATTACATCGACCCCAGTACTTAACTGATACTTATTTTATCGACTCGAAGGGACGAAAGGCTAAGTCGACCACGGCTGCATTTGAACTCCGAACATAGCGACGTTAAGGTTTGCAACCTTAACAATAACAACAACAACAGCAGCAGCAACAACAACAACAGTGTTAATGGTGATGCTGATCATGATGATGACGCTTATGCTGATGCTGATGTTGATATGCTTTATGTCAACATTAATATAAAAAGTAACCATGATAATGATAATAATAATAATAATAATAATAATAATAATAATAATAATAATAATAATAATAATAATAATAATAATAATAATAGCAATCATAATATTGATGAATATCTTTTAATAATGTCGTTTGTAGTGATTACATTACTGTTAATAATGTTTGAGTGCAAATTCAAGGACGAAAGATATAAAAATAATAAACGGTAAAATGGAATAAAACCGCCATATTTGTTTGAGAACCAATAGGAGGTGTAGAAGACGCGGCAGCGGACAGGGAAGAAGAAGAAAAGAATAGAAACTTGGGATGGAATGACAATATAGATGAACACATTTCTGATTATATATATTACACACACACACACACACACACATACATGCACACGAGCGCGCACACACAGACACATTCAGACAAACAGACAGACTGACACACACACACACACATGGTTAGAATCAACAAAAATATATTCCGTCCAGTGCCAGATAAACATCTATTTAAGACACATTAGGAAAGAGCCTGTAATAGTTTCATGTATGTATGTATGTATGCATGTATGTATGTATGTATGTATGTATGTATGTATGTATGTATCTTTACTTGTATATATAGATATATAGATACACAGTAGCACACAGAGACCTATACATATGCATATATATATATATATATATATATATATATATATATATATATATATATATATATATATATATATATATATACGTACGTATATATGCATAAACGCACACACACACACATATATATTTAAAAATTTAAGGAATGGAGAAAACGCATGTTATAATTGCATAATATATTCCTACATATGTTTCAAAGGATTACAACCTATGTGATCCATAGGGATCTGTGATATTAAAATTGTAACCATCTCCTCAGGGAATGCATGGGAATCATCTTAGACGTAACACATTATGACCGAGTATGAAAACAATAGATGGATAAGGTTATGACGTGATTCATTTGAAAAAAAACCGTTAGAGAATTGGACGCTACCGGATAGTGGGTTGGACAACACATACATATAACTATATAAACATACAGGCATACATAATTACATATACACATATACACACATATATACATATATACACACATATATATATACATATATATACACATGTATAAATAGAAATAGACACATACACATACACATACATATACATCTACGCCTACAACCAAATAAACATACGCATATACATATACATACATGTATACAAACACATACGTAAACACACGCATGCACATACATACATACATACAAATACATATATGTAAGAAAAAGAACTCAAATGTTTTCATATATACATACATACATATATATACACACATATATATATATATATATATATATATATATATATATATATATATATATATATATATATATATATATAACTCCCTTGGCAAACAGGACACAGTCGTGTGTCGATAAGCCAGCTGGAGGAGATGTCCTCCTGGGGCTAAAAGCAACAGTAACATCCACCCCTAGGGGTCAGCCACACTTAAGTGGCAATATACTACACTTTATCGTGCAGTTACTGTTAATACTTCATTTAGAGAATTAACATTGCTTATATATATATATATATATATATATATACATACATATATACATATATATACACATGTATACACACATACATACATATACATATATATATATATATACACACAATCCCACGTACACGCATACATAACCTAATAACGCATACATATGGATTTATACAAATACATACACAGTTATATATACATACATATACATAGATATGTATACATATAAACACATATATACACTTACAAACATACGTACACACACCCACACAAGTATATATATATATATATATATATATATATACATGCATACACACAGGCACATTCACACACACACACACACATATATCTATATATATATGAATATACATATATATATATATATATATATATATATATATATATATATATATATACACACAGACACACACACATATATATATATATATATATATACATATACATACATACATATACATACATACATATACA
>NC_142934.1:72686942-72699442 GCF_046866305.1 Octopus bimaculoides | reverse complement strand
TATATATATATATATATATATATATATATATATATATATATATGTATATATTTGTATGTATGTATGTATGTATGTATGTATGTATGCTTGTATGTGTGTATATATGTATGTATGTCATTAACATGCTACTAGAATGACGGTGTTTGTATTCAAGTAACTACAGGAAGCCAAATTGATATAACAAGTTGACTTTGCAAGGCGCTAGTGGCTTGTTGCTTGTCTAAGCATGCATAATCTTTATTTAGCTATCTCAGGCCATTCCAGTGGAACCATTGCGAGTCGAACATCGTAGTGGCTAATGAGCAGGCAGGTGGAAAGAAAGGCTGGGGAATGTCTTGTATCCCTTTTTATAAATGACACAGTACTCTTTGGAATACAGACACGCATCGGACATATGCAGATACAAATAGGAACACACTCAGACACGCACACATACACACACACACACACACACACACATACACACACACACACACACACTCACACATACACACACACACTCACACACACACACACACTCACACACACACACAGAGACAAACACCTCCATCCCCTACATGAATGCACAGAAGATAACCTACACCAAGCATGTGATAGCTTGATTACAGAAAAAGGATTTGAATCTAGTTCAGCGCTTGAAGTTGCCAGAATCACTACTTTAGACAAAACTGTCTGCTACCTTCCCTGCGGTCATTCAATGACTGAAAAAGAAAGTCACAGATACGCTTGTTTACGGTGATACAGTGTTGTAAAATATATTTACTCGTGGAAAATCTGTATTTCTCATAATTTTATTTCGGCACTGCATTCACTGATATTTCTTTTGTATGGGATATTGAAGCGATATTAATGCGATATATTCTATGAATGATGATGACCTTTGTACTTACAAGGGGTGTATGAAAATTTTGAGCCTAACCTAGAAACGGGCCTGCTAAGTAGCTGAAACAATTTTTTCTGTTAAGTACAGTCTTTTCGGAGTATTCTTGCTCATTTTCATGATTCTGATATTTTAATTGTTTTTTGTTGCAGAGTTTTGAATAAACAAGTGTCGCAGTCACAAGGAAAATGCAGGAAACTGAGTATCGTGCTGTCATAAAGTAGCTTCATTTGTAAGGTATGACTCCATCAGCATTCCATGAAGATATAGTGAGAACCTTAACAGATAATGCTCCTTCATGTGCAACAGACAAACGCTGGTAAATGAATTCAAGCGTGGCGGGGAGAGTGTGGAAGATGATCCCAGACCAGGGAGACCTCCAACTAAAACCACCAAGGACAACTTTGACCTTGCTCTTGGTATGATAATGCAAAATCGTCGAATATCATGTCGTCAGATAGCCAAGTGACTGGGCATCTTAACTGAAAGAGCAGACAACATTGTGACAAAAGAACTTGGGTTTTCAAAGGTTTCTGCAAGGTGGGTCCCTCGCCTTTTGACTCCTGAACAGAAATGCACCAGGTGCACTTAATCCACGAGCAATCTGGAACTGTTTCAAGCTGATGAAGAGAATTGTCTTGATTGTTTCATTACTATGGACGAAATTTGGGTTCATCACTACCAGCCTGAAACCAAAGAACAAAGCAGTGGAAGCACACATCTTCCCCTACCCGAAAGAAGGCCAGGGTCATTCTTTCAGCTGGCAAGGTCATGGCATGAGTTTTTGGGAATTCTCAAGGTGTCTTGCTGATCGATTACCTTGAAAAGAGTCACACCATGACAGGGCTTCTATTATTCTCAGCTACTGAAACGCCTCCGAGAAGCAATCAAAGAAAAAAGGCCGGGAATGCTCACCAGAAGAGTCCTTTTTCATCACGTCAATGCTCCAGCCCACACCTCAGTGGTTACCATGGCAACAATTCGTGATTGTGGATACGAACTTGCTCCCCATCCGCCTTATTGGCCAGACTTAGCCCCCTCTGACTTTCATCTATTCCCAAAATTGAAAAGAAGCCCTGGCTGGTCGCTATTTTACCAGTGACAATGACGTCATAGACACTGTAGGAAGTTTCTTGGAGTTTCAAACAAAAGAGTTCCTCTACGCCAGGATAATGGCGCTTCAGCTCCGCTGGAGAAAGTGTTCAACCATCGAAGGGGACTATGCTGAAAAATAAATCATCAGAAGTCTTGTACTATGTTTTTTTTTTTTTTTGAGGCTCAAGACTTTTCATACACCCCTCGTACCTTATAAATACGTTTTTCTTTTTTCTTTTCCCTTGCTGAGCTTGGAAGAAGGAATAGTCCTTATAATTTTGCAGGACTTGTGGGATCCGATTGCTTGGTGCCACTTTCGAACGGTGAGAAATCAGTGGCATTAATAAAAACAATTAACCCACTGAGTTGAAACATGTGGCTGTGGGGTTAAGAAGTTAGCTTTCGAACGACGTAATCTTCGGTTAGTCTCACCTTCGGCAAGTAACTTGTATTAATACTCAGAATCGACCGAAACGCCGTGAGTCAATTTCGTAGGAGGGAAGCTGAAAGAGATCCGCCGTATATATACAGGGTGCTGTAACCGCCAGCTGGTTACATGTTGCACCGGTAACCAGCTGGCGGAGGATCTGCCTGGGGTTAAAACAGCAGTAATGTCGAACAGCACTAGTAGTAGTAGTAGTAGTAGTAGTAGTAGTAGTAGTTGTAGTAAAGGAATAACGATGAGCAATCCGAGCACGTAATTTATTTATTAGCACTCGGATAGAATCCAAATCTGGCTTATCACATCGAATGATACAGAACACAGAATTATTTTAAGACAAACAATTAAACGGAACTTCACACAGTTGATAAACCCTGACTTCACTTCATTGGATTTCATACAGTGTACAAAGGATAATAATCATGACATTATAAAGAAGAATGGAGAATTATACATCTTCAAAAATTATTTATTACAGTATTTTTCTCATTAAATTCCAAACCGACACATGTTTCTGTTGGATAGGTGCTCTTGTGTCATTTGATGTAGCGTTTATATGAATTTACTTGGTTAATTTGAAGTTCATATCCAACCAAGCTAGACGTTACCTTGCAGCTTTTCTCAAGGGTTTATCAAACTGGGTGTATGAAGTGAACTGAAGATTCAAGTATTAAATAGTCCCTGTTAACATCTATCCTTAATAATGAAATTAAGGAACAGACGAATAAGGTAAATATTATGGATCAAATTGATATAGGTAATCAAAACGTGAACATAAGGCAAAAAATCAGGACAACGATAATGCGATTTTCAGTCTTTCGTGCCGAACATCACAATAGTAAGAACAGTCGTATAATTAATAGTGATATAAGTTTAAGTGAACACCCATAAAAAACGTAGTAATAATTAAAAAAACATACAGTAAATATCAAAATGAGGCTGTTAATAAAAACGGTGATCACCCCATAACAAAAAAAAAAAGCTAGCTCTAGACTTATATTATGGTATAATGCACTCTTTGGAACTCAGACAGCCACACATATACCTGTAAAGTCTTTCGCTGCTTTAGGTAGACACTTTCCGCCATCGAGCAGGTGCAATCACATTTTGAAGCGGCATGCGATTAGGTTTTCCTTTTCGGCGACTAGGAATCTAGCCGAAATTATGGCAGTATATGGTTTTAAGCGAACTAAAGAATTCATTGGTTGAAACCTAGTAAACACAAATAATAAAACCAAAATAAATATTATATGACTAGTAATAATAATAACTACACGGATAATGTGGAAAACAGTATCAATGATTAAATCAATAATAGCGTTGTGTTTATACTCCCCGCCGCCTCACAAGTGGAGTTGCTTTCTTTATGTTCCTATAATTAGTGGTTCGCAAAAGTGGCCAATAGAATAATTACCAGGCCTAAAGAAAATAATAAGTATTGATGTCGGTTTGTTTCATTAAGACACTTCAAGGCGGTGCTCCAGTGTGTCCGTAGTCCAATGACTGATACAAAACTAAAAATAATATATATATAAGAAACAATGAAGAACAAACGTGAACTTCGCACTTTTAACACAAAAGAGAAAAATCTGAATGTGTGAACCACCAAAAAGGCTGTTTCTGACAACTGAAATATATCAACAAATACACGTAATGATTCTCTCTCTTGAAATGGCTGCTACCATTCTTGGTGTTATGAAACAATAGATTTTAATTAATAAAAATAATAACCTCAGTGATAAAAATGGACATGAATTATATAAATGACTAATTCTTCTGTAAGGGCGGAGATGATAAATCCGGAATTCAAGTAATATTTAATTAAGTATATAATACAATAGGGTGCAAGATAGAATTTGACCTTTAGTGATATGGTGAGAACTGAAAATAAATTTCTGTCACGATAACTCTCGTTAGCATAACAAAACGTAACAGTAACTACATAATATTGATTAGTGAGATATAGGTTTGTTGTACATGAACTCTGGGTAGTGTATTTAACCACAGATGACTACTGCTTCAACAGTTTATAGTAAAGCGCATGCTATCATAATTGATATAATGATGCATGAAATTTTCATTATTAGGTGCTATATTAGGCAGTGATTTGGCGTAGTCGATAGAGAGTACTGAGTGAAATACCTCAATAAGTTTCTTCAGTTTTTATGCACTCTGACTTCAAATTCTGCCGATATCAGTTTTACCAATCCTCATTCTGTAAATCGATAATAGGATGTGCTAATCGAGGGTGGTAATTTGGAGAAACATTGAGGATGTCACACAAAATGATTTGCGTTAATTTTTCCGACACTTTCAGTTTTGGGTTCAAATCTCAAAATGGCCTATATGGCATTAATCTTAATTTATTGTTGGTGCCAATACCACCACTACCTGGCGTCTAGAGAAACTTCGTTGCATTTCACTGTACTGGTGATACTCAACTCAAACCAGTTTACTGGTGGTTTGAGTATATACATATATATATGTATGTATGTTTCATTATATGATTCTGGTTAGTCGACAATTGTGTGTATCAAAATACTGAGACATCTTATATGTATATTTGCGTGTATAATATAATAATAAAGCAACATTGTTGAGTATGAATGCCGACGAAACAATTGTAAAATTATTGTTCACGCTACTTTTCGTAATTTTCTATCTATCTATCTATCTATCTATCTATCTATCTATCTATCTGCCTGCCTGCCTGCCTGCCTGCCTGCCTGCCTGCCTGCCTGTCTGTCTGTCTGTCTGTCTGTCTGTCATTCTGGATCCTGTAGGGTATAAAGGTAGGGTATTTTCAGAGAAGCACGCAATGCAAGTTCTGAGCTATCAACAGTGCTGGATTCCACACTATTATCGAAATTCTTCAAGCGTAGAAAATCCTGGCTTCACGACGGTAAAACCGTTGTGTGGGTGTGGCGAAGAGTAAAATATAATTCAGATAATAAGACAAAGAAGTCCTTTAATATATCTATCTTTAATTACTTATTGCAATTGTTTCTGTACTAACTCTGTTTGCAACGTCAGTTTACGCAAAAAAATTACGTAACGTTTCCTGTTATAGACATTAGTGTGGCGCTTCATGAGATGTGCATCAAAGGTGTGCTCTCTTATATTGTGCATCTTCCACGCATTGTTTCATATATACATACACACGCATACACACACACACACACACACACACACACACACACACACACACACACACACACACATATATATATATATATATATATATTACACTTCATCCGATGATTACGGTCTTCTGTAATGGAGTAACACGGAATTTTGTCAGTGAACAGGTGGCGGTCTCAAAGCGATAAACATATTTTGACAAATGAAATTTAAATGTTGAAGTGAATTTAACGGTTTTTGTGTGTTTCTTAAATGGCTTATAAACACCTTCCACGCTGAAATTGTTTTCGTTCCAGCACACGATCTCAGATCAGGTCGCTTGCTATGCAAGTACATCTCCGTACATATGTATATATATATATATATATATATATATATATATATATATATATATATATATATATATATATATATATATATATATATATATACATATGTACATATATATATATATATATATATATATATATATATATATATATATATATATATATATATATATATATATATATATATAAAGGTTGAGGAGAGTATTGGATTTAACCAAACCCAGGAGGATACAAGTAATACCGAGTAAGTGCTGTATACCGACTAGTTTGCCCCAGTCGTTGTATGAACAGGATTGGGTATTATAAGTCGTGTATTAGTGTGTGTATATGTAAATAAATAAAAACAAAAAGATAAAGAGAGCAAAGGTAAGGTTGGAGAAGTATTTTATGGATAGAGTCTTACAGCTGTTTCTGGGAAGATCCAGTACTTCCCTTCATCGGAGACAGAAAAAATAAAGTAATCTATTATTATATCCATAGGCGGATATTTTTAGTATGAAGTAGTAAAGAGTGTGATTTGCTGAAAAAAGAGAGAACAGTACTTGAAGTGTAGTTTCATTCCAGTGGTAAATATCCGTGTAGAAATCCTTGTGTGGATAATCCGGAAATTTATGTTGGAGTGAAAGTTGATATAGTATAGATAGCAGAGGTACATATATATTCCATATTGCGATGGATTTTTGCTTGTTTACTTGAAGAATGGCCGGATTATCCACACAAGGATTACTTTGCACGGATTTCTACACGGATATTTACCACTGGAATGAAACTACACTTCAAGTACTGTTCTCTCTTTTTTCAGCACATCAAACTCTTTACTACTTCATACTAAAAATATCCACCTAAGGATATAATAATAGATTACTTTATTTTTTCTGTCTCCGATGAAGGGAAGTACTGGATCTTCCCAGAAACAGCTGTAAGACTCTATCCATAAAATATTTCTCCAACCTTACCTTTGCTCTTTTTATCTTTTTGTTTTTATATATTTACATATATATATATATATATATATATATATATATATATATATATATATATACATACATACATACATACATACATACATGCATATATATATGTATGTATGTATCTATCTATGAGTTTGACCCCATCATTGCTTGACAACGGTTCAGCCTAAACATCGATAGAATAAATACGAGGCTTATGAAAAATAAATTGTTGGGTGTCGATACGTTCGGCTAAAACACCTCGACGGGGTGCCCCGTCATAGCCACAATCTAATGACAGAGACCAATTAAACAATATAAGGTAAAAGAAGAAATAAGCACACACGCAGTTTGTAACTGTTATTAAATGAATCACGGGAAATGAGTAATCGAACCTGGATACAATTTCGAAGATTGTCGAAAGTGATATGTCAAGGTTAGAGAACTGTTAATATCACTAGGCGATATCTGTATTTAATATCTTGCTTTATGTTAAAGTTCTATGATTAATTTGTGTTCTTGCTAGAAACCATATAAATTATTCTATTCCGCTGTGTGTACATGAGCTACGTTTAATCTTTTATACCAGCAAACTTTGCTAAATTAAAATCGTATTGATGGTTTTGTGGCAACTCATTTGGGAACGTTGCTGGAATAATTAGGATAGAGAAACTGATTATAGTAGGTATGGATTCTTTATTTGGACGAAGCGGCAGCAGAATGTTTGATGATGACTGTGACAACGAAATCGATACGAATAATGACGACGATAATCATGACTACAATGACGACGACAACGATTATGATATTGCCGATGATAATGATATTAGTGATAGTAAAGCTAGTAATAACGGCGATTGTGACGATATATGCTCACATATGTGCGCGTGTGTGTGTGTTTGTGTATGTACGAGCGTACATACATATGTGTGAGCGTGCATGGCTGAGTTATAAAATATATATAATATATATATATAATATATATATACGGCATAGAAATTGTAAGGATTTTTTGAGCGATAACTAGTGAGGGGTGAACGTGTCCACATCCTTTGCACATTGTTTTTCCTGTTTTCTGCATGTTCGTTCATATATATATATATATATATATGACATATATATATTTGCTTATACATATATATATGCATGTGTGTGTGTTAGTGTGTTTGCGTGTGTGTGTATGTGCGCGCGTGCGCGTTTCTTTGTGTGTGAATGAGTGTGTGTGTGTGTGTGTGGGTGTGTGGGTGTGTGTGTGTGTGTACAGTATTCGGGCTGTATTTTTGTACAAATTTTAGCAGGCCGTACTCCACATATTTAAGCAAAAATGTTCGACTCAATTGAAATCAGAAAATTAATGCGCTATAGCATGGCTTGGCTGTAATTGCAAAAAAAAAAAGGAAAAAAAACCCCACTAAAAAACTAAACATTAAATATATGGCAAATCATTATTTAAATGAATAGCTATTTTGAAGAATAAAATGATTATTGAAGAACCAACTAAATCATTCACCTTTCCTATGGCTTGAATATTCTACATCGCTTCCATTATACTTCAGGGAGAGGACGGAATGCGTCATTTAGCAGATGCACGTGAAGATTCTTTCATGAAAGCAACTGTTGATAAATTTCAAATCACCGAGTTCTTTAGCTTATATGCAAAGTGTGGAGAACTTTGAAGCAGGACTGATTAACAGTTAAAACTGCAAAATTTTCAAATCTGAGCAAAACTAATTTTTATGCAATTTGCAAAATTAGATTACCCTTTTCAGACAACCTACACGTCATGTTTTGCTCCTAGAAAAAAAGACAAAAAGACAAAAACAAAAAAAACAAAACAAAAGCAAAAATATACAATAAGCAAATACCAATTATGCAACAGAATTTGGTTTATTAGTATTGCTGTTATATACCAGAAGGGCAACATTGGAACATACAAATTCTGTAAATAATGAAGTGAAAGAACTTATCACTGCATGGATTGTCACAAGATGCATCTCTACATCACCCTTATGGATGACGAATCTATTTTATTATCCAACCGTAATTATGAGCTGATTAACTGCACTAAATATGACATTATCTTTACGGGATTCGGCGGTGATTTTGATTTTTATATCAGAAGTGCTATTGCGTTACTATGAATTTGTCCATTGATATTGAAAATAAAGCAGTAATGATGTTTACCCAGTTCCATAGGGTTAATGTCTAATACTTTGTATAGATGTCCCTCATTCTGAATGCCCTGAACTTTGGAATATAATTCACTAAGATTATCGATTTCGGTAATTACGAAAGCAGTGAAATCACCGTCATGTCAAGATCACTCCTACTGGGTCGAAAAAGACAAATGAACGCTATTTCAAATACACAAAGTGAAAAAGGAGCTGCGAAAGCAGATCTCGTTGGATTATTGGCTTGAGATTCTACAGAAATAAAGACATGAAAATTGCAAGCAATATCAACATCCCCATTATGTATGAATTTATAAAACCTTATCGGAATATTCAAGGAGTTAGGCTAAGAGATATCTACGACAAACAACATTACCATTGACCGATTCTTACACACTACGTGAAACATCAACACAAGCAGTTGATTTTAGCATAGAAAGACTAATACGAAAGCAGTGCATGAATTCCAAATACTTCCAGATATGGAACTTTGTGGTTGTTCTAAGTTGAACAATTTTTAGCTTACCCTCAGACAGATATCGCAACAGAACTACACTTCAGCATTGGTTTTATAGAGTACTGTACATGGAATATCCTTTTCTCTCTTCCCGAAGAGAATTGACTATAGTAACAACAACAACAACAACAACAACAACAACAATGATGACACAAACCACCTTCAGTGCTTGAAAATGATCACATTTTGACCTTTACTGTGCAAACTGAGAGAAATAGATGTAAATAAGCCAGACATTATATTGAAGGATTTCAAACAAAAATCATGCCTCCTCATCGATATGACTGTATTAATCGACAGAAATGTATCTGTCAAGACATAAAAATAATTGAGTAAGTATAAAGATCTTGAAATAGAAATTTGGAGAATGTGGAACCTCAAGACTAAAACAATACCTATTGTCATAGGTGCCCTAGGAATGTTAACCAAGGGGCTGATTGTTAGCTATCTCGGATATCAGGAAATCCCAAAATGGAAGAAATTTAAAAATAGTGCTCCTGGGAACTGCTCATATCCTGCAAAAAATATTGTCTATTTAATGTCCAAAACATTTTAATCTGTAAACGGTGTCAAAATAGTTTTAAATTTACATAATAATAAACACCTTTTACTGTCATCTTAACATCACACTATCATCTTATAATCAAATTACTTTCGAAACAAACTTCTAATTTTCTTATGTTTTCATAGATATTCTCTAGTCATAACAACGACTTAAACTCTTGATATTATCTAGGTGCGATTTGGAGTCTACTACTACAAATGCAATGGAAAAGCCAAAACGTACAACAACCACAATAACAACAACAGCAATAATAATAATAATAATAATAATAATAATAATAATAATAATTTTACCCCAGTGTTAATTTGATGGCATGCACTGTTGTCTCACTCAGTAATGATAATAATAATAATAATAATAATAAATAATAATAATAATAATAATAATAATAATAATAATAATAATAATAATAATAATAATAATAATAATAATTATTATTATTATTATTATTATTGGACGTGTGACAGCAATCTGCCGGGAACATAGATCAAATCTGCAACCATCGCGAAGCAGGAATTAACAATCCGCAGAAGCAATAAAACAATAAAAGAAAGCTGGAAGATGTTTCTTATATGGAGCATATATATACAAAATTTAGCTTTCCTCAGATGCACCGCCACAGCAACATGAGCGTAAAAATGTAAACACGAACTGCAATATTTCTATACGAAAACTGTAGTGAGTAAAATTTTAAATTTTATATTTTAATTACATATACATCCATTTTTATACAAGACCTCTATAAATGTGCTTATTGTTATTTTTTCTGGGTCTTTCGCTGATACATCAATAATAATTATAGCTATGAAAGAAACATCAACACATGTCCATAGGCGATGTTTAGTTAAAAAAAGGTAAATGCTATAAAATCGGACCCGTAACAAAACCAACCAAAAGAGAAAGACCGATGGACATATAACCATAAATACTATGAAATAATTGGTGTATGCTTTACATAGTACTATGCAAAACTGCTCCAAAAACATGTAGGAATAAAGTCATACCTTAAATACCCAACAAAATGAACAAAGCCCACAACATGTGCCATAGAAAGCCGATTCCTCTCAGAAAAACACAACATGCATTGCACAAACAACACACAATACAAAAACGAGTACAACAGAAGACTGAAATCATACCCCATAACAAAACATACTGATACAATACAATATCCAAGCCCACCAAAAAAGAAATGCAGCACATACCACCCCACCAGCACAAAAGCGAACAAATGCTGCAATAAAAAGTTGCTTGAAACAATCAGATGTCGAAAAATAATAGTAATGACGTTGGTGACGAACGTTACCTTATCTCAGTTTATGAGAGACAGGCGTTTACGAAGAAACTCTGGAGTTAACAACGAAAATGAAGCTGGAGTTTTAAGGGAATGCCTCTCGTTCGGCAGTAGTTCAGTAAAGATGAAGACTGATCGTAGCTGTTATCCTAATACACCATCAGCAGATACTAGAGTAGGGAGGAGCTACCAACTATAGACCAATCATTTGCTTACCATTAGTGTGGAAGCTGTTAAAAGGAATGTTTACAGAAAGCATTTACGAGCACTTCAACAACCAGAATTTACTGCTAGAAAAACAGAAAGGTTGCTGGAAGAAGGCTAGAGGAATGCACATGATCTATTATACATTGACAAAGCTGTTCTAAATGAAGTAAAATCTAGAGAGAAAAAAATATAGGAATAGCATGGATAGATTATAGGAAAACCTATGACATGATCCCACACTCATGGATAAGTGAATGTTGGAGTATATTCAGTATAGCAGACAACATAAGAGAATTCATTAGCTTCAGCCTGAAGAAATGGAAAGTAGATCTCTACTCAGGTGGCACAGTTTTAGGGAAGGTTAATATCAAAAGAGGAATTTTCAGGGGGACTCATTGTCCCCTTTAATATTTGTCTTATGTTTGATCCCCCTCAGTTTAGTATTAAGGAAGGCAAAGGCAGGGTATCAGTTCAGAAATAGGAAGGGAAAAATTAACCATTTGCTCTGCGTGGATGATCTGAGGATTTTTAGTAAGAATGAAAAAGAGATAGATTCCTTAATACAGACTGTAAGACTCTTCAGCAAAGATATAGGCATGGGATTTGGCATAGATAAATGTACGATATTAGTCATGAGAATGGGAGAGGTAGTCAACAGCGAAGGCATCCTATTACCAGATGGACAGACATTAAAATCATTGAAAAGAGGAGAGAGTTATAAGTATCTAGGAGTATTAGAATCTGACAGAGTACTAACAATAGAAATGAAGACGAAAATTGAGAAGGCGTACACCAGAAGGGTGAGGAAGCTAATGAAGTCAAAAACTAAATGGTCCGAATCTAGTGAAGGCTGTAAATACTTGGGCAGTATCATTACTTTGATACTCAGCAGCGGAGGACTTCACCCAA
>NC_142934.1:72644442-72684442 GCF_046866305.1 Octopus bimaculoides | reverse complement strand
AAATTAGTTTACAAACAGTTTTTCTAAATAAAATGTCTCGGTCGTGGCACGGTGTCTCGATTAACCAAAACGCAAGCCGGCTACAACGGTTGGCTACAGTTTGGGAGTATTGGCGGGAGGGCGTTAGTTGCTGTTTAGGCTTCGGTCAATGTAGATTGCCTCGAGCTCGCCGTACTGTTTCTTGAACTTTGTATGAGAAGGTTTCGGTTTAGGAAAATCTCCGGTCACGAACGGGTTGCAAGAACGATTTAATATTCTTAAACCGAAGTACACGGGGGAAAGACTGAACATTTTTCAGACGATGAATATTCGGTTATAAATATATAAATATTTACGTAGTAATAGAGCAAACTCACACAGTGTACAAAGACGCAGAAAACTGAAAGCGGAGAAGGTATAAAGGTACAGGTCTGACAGCTGTTTCTGGAGACTCGGAGTTACTTCATGATGCTGACAGATACAGTTCACAAAAACAGTTCGGAATGAAAGTTGAAATCATTTGAGCATTAATAATTTTTTTAATATATCGAGCATCTCTAGATCTCATCTGTTGACTATACACACATAGTTAGATATGGACATATATATATACATATGTATATATATATAATGTATATGTATATAAATATATATGTATGTATATACATATATGTATGTATATGTATATATATATACACGCACCAATATATGTATATATATATATATATATATATATATATATATATATATATACTCTCACATATACTCACATACACACGCGCGCGTTACACACACGCATACGTACATTTATGCATAATTGGCAAATATAGTCACAAGGCTTATTGCTTCTATCCTCATTCTTGTGTATAATAGTACAGCATATGCATGTTTAGAATACAAGGTGTAAATTGCATACAATTTCTGTACCGTTTTTAATAAAGATTTTCATTATCTTCTTATGAAGCTCAACAAAAATATGTAACTCAGTACCGTTCAGATAATAAATTATTAAACCTTCCCTGATTGATAATATTTTAAGTGCTTTTGGTGAAATTTATAATCTTAACAACGTTAAGTAATCATCTGTCATATATTGCATCTCTTCACGGACTCAGTTAAGCTGTTAATAACCATAAGAATGTAGTATAATCAAGGCATGTATCCTAATTGATATATTATTAGTTTCCTGTGATTATTGCTCGTGTGGGGTTCTATTGCAGATATTAAAATGAAATAATTACTATTGCAAATTCATACAGAATATGGCTGAAATGAATCTAGATTTTATGGAACTTTTCATCAACAAATGAATCATTACATCTATCTATCTATCTATCTATCTATCTATCTATCTATCTATCTATCTATCTATCTATCAGTGTGCGTATGCATGTATGTATGTATGTATGTATGTATGCATGCATGCATGTATGTATCTATGCTTGTATGTATGCATGTTTCTATGTATGCATGTATATATGTATCACTCTCTCTTTTCTTCCCTTCTCTCCCTATCTATCTATGTGTGTGTATGTATGCATGTATGAATGCATGTATGTATGTATGTATGTATTATGTATGTATGCATGCATATATGTATGGATGCATGTATTTCTATCTATCTATCTATCTATCTATCTATCTCTCTATCTCTCTATCTCTCTCTCTCTCTCTCTCTCTCTCTCTCTCTCTCTATCTATCTATCTATCTATTCATCAGAGAAAAAGTGAGAGTAAATCGTCCCGCTTCCCTTTTTATGTACCACCTCTCTCTTTCTTTCTCAAACTGTCTGTCTGTTCTTTTGTGTGTGTGTTTGTGTGTGTGCGTTTATATGCATGCAAGTATATATGTGTGTATGTAAAAAGCAGGTTATCACAAATTCAAATACACATATGTATACATTGTATTCTTTACCATAGAAATAAAATGGCGCATATGCGCTTATTTTGGGAATGTCTAACTTTGTGAAGTACAACTCATTTCAAAAGTTCATCCTGATTTTCTTTTGAAAGTTTCCCATCCTCTTTAATTATTCAGCAGTAATTTGAAATCTGCTCATATAATTTGCATAGCTTTTCAAAATTTTCGGAATAAAATCTTCATATTTTATCAATATAGTCCGGATATTGATAGAACAGAAGTTCAAATTACTTAGTGTTAGGTTTACTATAGAGCACCACTGTAATTGTTTTAAAAGAGCTGGCCCTTTTCCCATACATATTTGACACAGCATTACATTTATATCAAATTTAGATAGATTTTTAGTTAAAAAAATCTTTAAAATTACACAATTTTCTCCACAAGTATAATTGGCTTTTCACTAAGCAGTCAAAATAAAATTAGAAAGATACTCGGAATATCAGTCCAAGGATACACGTGGCAGTAAACACAGCGATACATTGAAAACAAAAATCATCTTCCGCTCAATAAAGTCCATCCATTGACTATTAATTCAACGATTCAACGTATAAAATTAATATAAAACGTTTGGTTAGGTGAGTGTATTGCTTCAATAAGATGCTAAATCTTCGAAGATAATTAACTCTGACCTTTTCTGTTTAGTTCAATTTATTAAGCCCGAACTGTAGTGTGTCTTTCATAATGGTATACAAATGACTTTATAATCAGTTTCTCTATAGTCTCTGTACGTTAGTGGAAACAATCTACTATCGTTTCATTTGAAGTCTCTAAATTGACAGGGAAGTCTTCTAAATGACTACGAAGGAAATGTACTTTAATAAGTATATCTATATCCTTATAAATAGCAAAATTTGTTTGTTTGTCCGTACTTTGACCGCTGAAAACACTAAATAAGATTTATAATATTTCAGGTTTTTGGTGTCATCTAAATTAATTTACCATTCCGCAGATAAATATTCCCTTATTTTCCGAAAGCCAAATATGTGTGTGTGCGTGGAGAACAGATTGGTGATGTATTGGCTGCTATTTCTATCAGTATCTATTTCGCCGTAATGCTTTCTATAGAGTGAAAAAATACTCGACCTATCACTCAATCCACCTTAAACTTTCTCCGAACCTCTGATTTCTCTCTGTCTATATGTCACTCTATATTTCTATCTCTCTCACTATCTCCCTCTCTCTTTTTCTCTGGTTGTATATGTGTCCCTCTCTCACTACCTCTACTTCTTTTCTCTCTATAGAAATTTTACGTGAGACAGAAGGGGGCGTCACGAAAGACGCTCGCGCGCGCATGCACGCATACTCACATACACACACATACTAGCGGGCCTGGTTGCTTCATGTGGAATTTCCACTACACATTTACCTGGAGGTCGGACAGCTCATTCTGTTTCAAATTGGACTTCGGTCTCAGTTTCACTGAAATGTCAGTGTGTCATATAAAGAAGGACTCAGGAGCTGCCCAAATATTGCAAAAAATGTGTGGCAATTTTGGGGGATGAATGCACAATGACACACAGACACGTATTAGAATCCTTGGTCAAAACACTGAAAAATATACGGAACAGCATAACAATCATAGGAAGAATCACTGTTGTTTTATCAGGGCATTTCCGACAAGCTTTACCTGCGATATCAAAGGGAACTCACGCAGATTAAGAGGTTGCCTAAAATCGTCAACTTTATGACCATGTGTCACCAAACTCAGGTTCCGAACACACCTGAGGACAGACGTTTACGGTGACGACGTTTCTGTAGAGTTTGCTCAAAACCTAAAACTTGATGAAGGCAAATCATCCCTCGATACTGAAAAGTGTTTTGATTCCTCATCATTTTGTACTATTGTGGAAAGCATTGATACCTTCATTCATCAAGTGTTCCCAAAGGTCGAAATTCACCATGTCAACGAGGAGTGGCTGTGTGAACAAGCAATCTTAGCTCCCCAAAATATTACAGTAAATACCATCAACAGAAATCTCTTACAAATGATTCCTGGAGGTAGCCACATCTATAAATCTATCGACAAAATTGTCAACTAGGATGATGCTGTTCATTATCCTGTTGAATTCCTCAACAGCCTGGAACCGTCCCGTATGCCTCCACACAACTGTGAATTGAAGAGGGGCGATATATATATATATATAAAATGTTTAACAGCATTTTGTCCGTCTATATATCTGAGTTCAAATTTCGCCGCCGTCGACTTTGCCTTTTATCCTTGCAGGTTACATAAAATAAGAATTGGTTGAGCACTGGGATCGATGTTATCGATACATCCTCACCCCCACAAACATGCTGACCTAGTGCCAAAATTTGAAGCCATTATTACTACTATTATTATTATTTTCATTATCATCTTTCAATTCTGTTTCTATTTCTTGCCGAGTGTCTCCCTGACAGCTAGGGCAGAGAAAAACAATGTATACATTGGGAGGCTATTAAAATAAACACACCAGATTGTTCATTTACAAAGTTATGTGTTAGACAAAAAGGGGAAGAAAAACAGACAGAAAAAATAATAAAAAAGTGTGCCTGTGTGGTATGTAACTTGCATACCAACCAAATGGTTGGTATACATGGCATCTTGGGCAAGTGTCTTTTACTATAGCCTCGGGCCGACCAAAGTCTTGTGCGTGGATTTGGTAGACGGAAACAGAAAGAAGTCTGTCGTATATATATATATATATATATATATATATATATATATATATATATATATGTTTGCATGTCAGTGTTTGTGCCCCCACCATCGCTTGATAACCGATTCTGATGTATTTACGTTACCGTCAATTAGCGGTCCGGCAAAAGATACCGATAGAATAAGTACTAGGCTTTCAAGGAATAAGTCCTGGGGTCGATTTGTTCAACTAAACCAGTGCTCAAGCATGGCCGCAGTCAAAAGAAATAAAAAAAGGAAAATACAAAGGTAAAAGAAAAAGAAATTTCACAGCATCACTGCTCGTCTCAGAAAGTGTGACGTACCAGTGAAGACGATCTTTTGCACTTTCTGCATGGATGGTAAGTCAAGATTCATTCTTAAATAATTTACAGTTCCTTTTTTTGATCATTGCAAGTGATCCTACAATCACTATTGTAAACGTCTTGAGATGCTGCATCTTCTCGATTCCGATCAGCAAATCTTTATATTCTATGTACTTATCAAAATCTTTTGCCGAGATATTATGGTCACAGAGTATGCACATGTCAATCAATAAACAAACTTTATTGTTTTGGTCTTTCACAACAATATCTGGTTTATTTGCTTTGACGGTCCGGTCTGTACCGAATGGAAAGTTCTAAAGAATCGTTATATTTTTTCCCTCAGTTACAGCCACACGGTGGTGCTTGTACTATTTGTCAGTAGTTTCGATTTTATAATGCCGACACATCAACTCTGTCATGTCTTGATTTGTACTCTACAGGTGCTAAAACTTTACACCCAGAGATTAGGTGGTCCAGTGTTGCAATCCCTTCGTTGCAGGATCGGCACTTTGACTCTACACCATTTTTCATCACATTGGCTTGATAGTTCCGGGCCAATAAGCTCTGATCTTGGGCAACCAACATAAAGCCTTCACTCTCTGCCTTTAGCTCTCAGCTCCGTAGCCACTGATGGTAGTGCTTCTGGTCTACACCAGCTTGTTTGCTACGGGTCGCATATTTGCCATGCAGAGGTTTTTGTACCCAGCTATCAGCCAATTGTTCAAACGCATTTTGCTTTACTATTGATTACACCTTCTTTGCAACTACAGTTCATGGTGTTCAACCTGGGTATTATGCATAAACTCACTTGAAAAGTTTTGCTCTGCTTCATAACAGAACGAAGCTTCTTACGTCTTTCATGGGTTTAAACGAGCTTTAGCATCCAGTTGTTAGATATTTCAAAATATTTTGCCAGTCTTATTGTGGAATTTTGTAAGAGATTTCAAATTGGATCTGGGCCCGATCTCCTTGAGCTCTGGGTAGGTATAGACTATCTGCTGTCTGCCTTTAGGTGTTGCAACTTATTGCAAGTCAGCAGGTTATGGATTTTCCTGTCAATCTTTCTTAATTCGCTCATATTCCAGTTCAACTCATACAAACTGTAAATAACAACCAGAACTGCTGAAGAATTTACAGCTAACACATTGTTATGTGTATTTAACTCGGATTTAGGACTGCTCGAACTCACCTGTAACATTCTTTCCTGCTTAAGTATTATTATCATTATCATTATTATTATTATTATTGTTCAGTAGTTTTATTTTTATAACGTGCTTTCACTTCACTACCGAGCGCAGCTCTGTGCGCCTTGGGTATGTGCTGTGGTTTGCTGTGGTGCTTTTATGTTTACTGTATTGAAAGTGTTTTGCGTAGAATGTGTGCAGTACCCAGTAGTGCACTTTTCTGTATGTTACATATATTTGTAAGTCCTGGTATTTTTGTTATGTATTTGTCTGAGTATTTTTTAATTATACCTAAGGCACCTACTATGATAGGAATTGTTTCTGATTTTAGACTCCACATTCGAGTTATCTCTATTTCCAGGTCTTTGTATTTTGAAAGTTTTTCCATTTCTTTTCGAGAAACGTTGTCATCTGCTGGTATTGATACATCAATTAGAAAGCATTTTTTTCCTTCATGATCTTTGACAACTATATCTGGTCTATTTGCCTTAATTTCTCTATCTGTGTGTATTGGCATATCCCAGAGTATGGTTGCTTTCTCGTTTTCTGTGACCTTTTCTGGCGTGTGTTTATACCATCTTTTTTCTGTTGTTATTCCATAGTGTTGGCATAGCTTCCAGTGTATATAGGTCCCAGCTCTGTCGTGTCTGTGAATATATTCCTTCTTAGCCAGGACTGGGCAGCCAGAGATAATATGATTTATTGTTTCTTGTCGATCTCCACATATTCTACAGTTACTTGTTATATTTCTTTTCATTATGTGTTTTTGGTAATTTCTGGTGGGGAGGCTCTGGTCTTGTGCAGCAATTAAAAATCCTTCAGTCTCTGCTTTGAGTCCTGAGCTTCTCAGCCATTGCTGGGATTTTTCTCTGTCTATTTCTTTCGCATTTAGTTTAGCCCAGTATTTACCATGTAGGGGCTTTTCTTGCCATCGTTTTATCATGGTCCGTTGTTGTTCTAGCTTTAGTTTGGATTTCATTTGTTTTATAGCTTTTGTTGTTTCTTCTTCTTCTTCTTCTTCTTCTTCGTATTTGTTAGGTAGATTGATTTCTTGTTTGTATTTGTCAGCTTCCTTAAATACTGAAAACAGTTTTTTGTTTTGCTCGTGTTTTGTGGCTATTTGTATTAGCTTCCCTTGCTTCTGGAGTAGGTATTTTTGCAGTCCTATGGTGGTTATTTTATAATAGTTTTCTAGCTGTATAAGACCCCTGCCACCTTCTGTGCGTTGTATATATAGCCTTTCTATGTCAGATTTTGGGTGGTGCATCCTATATCCTGTCATTATTTTTCTTGTTTTCCTGTCTATTCTACATAGTTCGTTTAGTGTCCAGTTAAGGATGTTGTAGCTGTAGCTTATAACTGGGACAGCTAAAGTGTTGATACCCATTATCTTGTTTTTAGCATTGAGCTCTGTTTTTAGTATTGATCTAACTCGTCTATAGTACTCTTTCTTTATTTTTTCTTTCATTTGTGTATGTTGTATCCTATCTAGTTCATTGACTCCTAAATACTTATATGGTTGGCTTTCGTCTAGTTCTCTTATTTCATTGGCTTTATCTAGTGTTATATTGCTACTTTTAACTAATTTTCCTCTTTTCAGGGTTGCTTTGGCACATTTTTCTAATCCGAATTTCATGTCTATTTCCTTGGTAAAGCCGTGTACTGTCTGTAGTAGTGTTTCTAGCTCTTTGTCGTTTTTAGCATATAATTTTAGGTCATCTATATATAGAAGGTGGCTGACTGTTTTTCCATAGCATTTGTAACCGCATCCAGTTCTATTTAGCAATTCGGTTAAAGGTGTGAGTGCCAGGCAGAACAGGAGTGGAGAGAGCGTGTCTCCCTGGAATATTCCTCTTCTAATGGGGATGTCTTTCGTTTTCACAAGTCCCTCTTTTGTTTGGAGCTGTAGCACTGTCTGTCATTTGTTCATTGAGTGCTCTATGTATTTAATGATAATTGGTGCCACCTTGTTTATGGCTAGTGTTTCCAGAATCCACGTGTGGGGAACACTGTCGAAAGCCTTTTGGTAGTCCACCCAGGCCATACTGAGGCCTTTCTTCTTTCTGCGGCTGTCTTCAGTTATGGCTTTATTGATCAATAGTTGATCTTTACAGCCGTATGAGCCCTTGCAGCATCCCTTCTGCTCTTCTGGAAACAGGTTGTTATTTTCCAGGTGTTTACTCAATCTCTGCGATATTATTGCAGTAAAGGCTTTGTAGATCGTAGGGAGACAGGTTATAGGTCTATAGTTTTGTGGTTTCTCCGTTTCCGTGGATTTGGGGATTAAGATGGTTTTCCCTTTTGTGAGCCATTCAGGCATTGTCTCTGGATCTGCGAGTATGTTGTTAAAGTTTTCTGCCAGATTTTTATGCATTGCTGGCAGGTGTTTTAACCAGAAATTGGGGATCTTGTCGTGTCCAGGTGCCTTCCAGTTGCTTAGTCTTTGCAGTGTCTGGGTTACCTCTTCAGTTGTTATAGGGGCCCAGAGTTGCTCAGGTGCTAAGTTCGTTGTTTTAATGGTCCTTTTCTGGGGTTGTTGCTTCACCGACCATATTTGTTTCCAGAATTTCTCTAGTTCTTCTGCTGTTGGTGCTGAAGTAATGTCTATTTTATTTTTACCCAGTTCTTGGTAGAGTTTTTTGGGGTTGGATTTGAACTGTTTGTTTTGTTCAAAGAAACGTTGGCGTTTCTCATACCGGCGGATCCTTTGTGCTTTGGCAAGGATGTCTTGCTTTAGTTTTTCTTTTGCCTCAGGTAAATCTTTTTCTGTAATGCTGTATTTGTACAGTATTTTTGTTTTCTTCTTGTTACTTAGTAGTGTTGATTGTTTACTAATTTCGTTGAGAATCGATAAATCTTTTCTCTTTTTTTAAATTTTGTTCTGGATGTTATTTATCCACAAGGTCTGTTTGGGTGGTAGAACTCCTGTTCGGATGGGTTTGAGTGAGTATCCTGCTTCTTTTGTGGCTGCAGTGGCTGCCGCATATATTATGTCATTTAACTCAGTGATATTGCCTGTTGTTTCTGTGGTTGTTAGTTCCGTGACGGCCAGGTTTATGCTATTTATTATTGATGTTGTTTTATTGTCTATTTTGATTTTTGGGAGATATAATCTGTGGTCCATTCTAAGATCTGTGGTTTTCAGTTCTTTGGTTATTTTCATTTTCATAGTATCGTAATTATTAGGTTTCCCTTCGTTATTTCCAGGTTTTATATTTGTTTTGCCTTCCTTTTCATTCATATGTTTGTCTGTGGTGTTCTGGTTTGGTGCTTTTTGTACACTATTATCCATCTCTACGGTCTGGGTTTGTTGTTTTTTGTTTACTTCGTTTTTGCCGGAAATGTTACGTTTGTCCTCGTGTTTTGCTATCTCAGTGTTTATATTATTATTTGGCATTGCTGTGTGACTACTATCTAGATTTTCCTGATGTATTTTTCCTTTCAATTGTTCTATTTCTATTTCTGATATTTTTTTTGCTTTTAGAATATATCTTCTTATGTTACCTAGTTTGTTAGGGTTCATTGTTTTATCGAGGTCTATATTTACATTATTTTTCTTCCATATTTTATATGTATGTGTTGTTGTGTTTTCGTTTTTTGGGTAGAGCACTGCTGTGAAATAGGCGTATAGTATCGAAATGTATTCCTCACGTGTCCATTTATGCCGTTTTGGTTTTGTTTGCGGGACATGAGGAACAACGTCCGGTCCTTTATTTTGACGGTCATCGTTTTCGTAGGGTACCGGTTCGTTTATTTCTGTTGTCAGATTGTTTTGCACGTTGAGATCTTCGTCTTTTTTTCGTAACAAGCTTACAGTACGCACTTCTCGGTTGTTATTCTTGGGTGTAATAATACCGGTGTTATTTAATCTGTTTGTAATTTGTTTGTACATGGTGTTTTGGGGTTCGAAGATGGTTTGATTTTGATGTAACACGTGTGTTTACGATCGCTGTGCGGGTAGTGGAGGTATCAAGTTAAAATACATCATTATATTTGGAAAGATAGAAATAAATTTCAATGAGTATTACTTACTCGGATATAATCCAGCCCCTTGTCAGCTATTTTTTGGCTCAATGCGATGTCTTTATTTCCGATGTTTTTGGATAAGTTTCGGAGCAGTGATTTATCGTTCTCACATGTTAAACTTCCCCGGTGTATTATTATTATCATTATTATTATTATTATTATTATTATTATTATTATTATTATTATTATTATTATTATTATTATTATTATTGTTATTATCATTATTATTATTATTATTATTATTTTTATTATTATTATTATCATTATCATTATTATTATTATTATTATTATTATTATTATTATTATTATTATTATTATTATTATTATTATTATTATTATCAATATTATTATTATTATTGAGAGAGCAGCGCATGCTATCAAAGTGTCAAAGTGACACTGCGGTACAATGACACTGGGGTATATTACGAAGCTTCATATACCCATCATGACTACCCGTCTGACAAGGGTACACCAACCACATGCATCTCAACCGTATGCGAGCAACATGGTGATTGCATATCGAGATAAACGGTGCATGACATTGCAGGTGTGGTCCAGTTAGAATTTTCTTCAGATCGAGTACCCCATCTCATTCAAGAGGTCCCTGAATATGGTTTGTTTTGAAGATGATGAACAAAATACACATGTTTCCAGAGATGACTCATTAAGACCCCAAAGAATTCCTCTCAACTCATGGCTATGATACTCCCCATTACTTCTGCTCGTAATCAGAGATGCACATATCGTCAGTCACTAAGGGACATGCTCAACTGGTTAAGGTCAAACATCTGACAAGTAAATCTGTAGTATTGAATAGAATATTTGCTGTAGCCAATCTTTTATACCAAGACAAAACAATGTACACGATAACGCTGCTAAAGCTATGGGAGCCACTACCTGATACTGCATCAGGGTACTTATTATTATTATCATTATTATGCAGTGACTTGGGGGAAATACACAATACGTAACGTTTTTCATTGTTGACTATCTGTCATCTCTATATTATAAAGATCATTTATGCAAGAATTTACTTTTTCGATCCTTATTTTAAAGTTTATAAAATAAGCTTTGTCGACGAATTGTGTGTTAATTCACACAACTACAAACCAATCTCGAAATTACACATCAATGCCAGTCTGTCAATGTCGCGTGTTTATTATATTTATCACATTAATAACATCTGAATCTTCATTAGATGGGATTTACCAATTTCACGGAACAGCAAAAAATACTGAAAATTTAGCTTTTACTTGGTGTAAAATGAAGGTTATGTCTTGCCGAAGCATGAAGGAAGTACGTTAAGAGAAAGCGTTACACATTTTAAGTAGGCATCAATCTGAGGGCCTAAATATTAAATTAAATATTCGTAAGTTTTAAGGTAGCACAAGATAACGTATATCCTTTAAATAAGCAAATCGTAGGAACACACGATTTTTATGCTAATGACACTACCTTCTTAATGGAATAAAAATATTTTCAACGCATTCGAAAGCAGATCGCGATTTCGATACGATGAAAGAGTCGTCATTTTTCTGAAGCGGAGTAGTAATCAAATGGAAGTAAAATAACATATTGTTTTTAGTTGTTACTCTGTCGTGTCACTGAAGGCTAAGACTTTTCATTCTCTCTATCCCCATACCAGTATCACAAACTGGATATTTTACTCCAACTTTCATTAGTGTGATAAAAACTCGTATGATAAAACAAGTTCTGTATTTACCATAGAATAGGACAAACAAATTTTAGTAACAGAAAGGTGTGAACCATCTCAGCTGACCGACAGAAACGAATACTGGAGAGTTATATCAACTGTCATAACTAGTGTAAATATAGTAATAAGTATTGCTACAGTACTAATATTGGCAAGTTTGAAAACGGCTCACACTACTTCAGACCATTTGCATACATCTAAATATCAGTGGACATAATCTTGAGAAATATGGTCAAATGGCAAACACAATTCACGCATTTGGTGGTTTGCGATAAGAACTGCGAAAAGAAATATTACGAAAATATATTTGATTATGTCTTGTTCAATTACAAATGTAATTGTTTGCAATATGTTTCGCTTAAGTATTCGATCAATCATTACAGGGCAGGGACGAATATGGAGAAAGGGACATAGACATAAGCCCAAGAACATACATATACACATACTACATAGGCATACACGCTCGCGCACACAATGACATACATTCATGTACGCAGGTTAATACACGGAATACATATGCACACAAACGTATGTATATATATATATATATATATATATATATATATATATATATATATATATATATATATATATATATATATATATGTATATACATATGTTTGTGCGTGTATGTATATATATATATATATATATACATATATATATGTGTGTGTGTGTGTGTATATACATATATATATATATATATGTGTGTGTGTGTGTGTGTGTGTAGACTGAAACATATATATAAAAAGTGTGTATAAGAAATGTATAGGTAGGTGTATATATAATAAATTTATTTATTACTTCCCACTTCTACATACATAAATACACATGTATACGCGAGTGTACGCGGGTCCATCTATCTATCTATCTATCTATCTATCTATCTATCTATCTATCTATCTATCTATCTTTCTTTCTTTCTATCTATCTATCTATCTATCTATCTATCTATCTATCTATCTATCGGTTACTTTTGCCGAACTGCTAAGTTACGGTGACGTAATCACACCAACATACGACGGGTTTCTTTCAGTTTCCGTCTACCAAATCCACTCAAAACGCTGTGGCTAGCCTGAAACTATAGTAGAAGACAGTTGCCCAAAGTGCTACGCAGTGGGACTGAATCCGGAACCATGTGGTTCCGAAACAAGCTTCTTACCACACAATCACGCCTGTGGCCATGAATAATAAATATAATATGCATACATGTATTTATACACGAACAACTGTATATAGATACGTAACTCCGGTACATATAAATAAATCCTCACCAGTACATATAAATAAAAACGTGCATATACTTACATACAACCGTATTACCACAGTGACTTGAAAAAAGATTGAATTGACATTTTTCATGCTTCCGGTGGTCCTGCAACGAAATTATTTTGCTCTACATTTCTAAGATTCGTGTAGGTGGTCGTGATGTGAGGTTTCTCTGCAACATGTTGCAATTTTCTTAAGTCCCTTTTCTTTATCAAACTTAACCATCATTTTAAAGCTGTTTCTTTTTTCTCCTTGATATGCACATACCCTTCGAAATTTTCGAGGCGTTTTTTACAAGTGGAAATGACGGAACGATCTTTTGTGCTGGTCATTGCGTCTTTATAAAGAATGCCAAGTAAGTTCTATGTAACTTATTAATATTGTTTCCGACGTAGAAAGATAAAGGCAGATAATTCATTTTGAAAGGCCCTTTAAGAATAAACTCGCTGTTGCTACAATAAGGTCAGGTAAATTTACGTTTAATTTCAATGTTTTCACTTTGTCTCAATGGTCCTAACCATGATTTTAATGTTGCTATGGTTTACTTAATCTTTTCTTGGCAATTGGGGATATTTAAAACTGAATATCAAATGTTTTTTTTTTCTATAATTGGAAAAGAACCATCCTTCTTTATATGTCATTATTTATTTCTCTTGTGTTTAACTTTCTCAAGTCCGGAGTTAAGAGCATGCCTAATGTCCGTGATGTTTTCAAAATTTTATCCTCATCTTTCAATATCCGATGTATCAGACAACCAATTATTGCATTCTTGTAAACCAAAGTTTCATTTTATCTGTGACTAAAAATGTGACTTTGGAATATTTTAGGCTCTTTCAAATTTAGTTTCTGTTCTTGTTTTTGCCAATAAGCAAAAAAAAAAAAAAAAAAAAAAAGCAAATGAGCTTTTGATCTTGGGAAAGCAATAATTATATCTATTACGTTCATTAAACAAAGGTACAGTAAAAACGATACTAATAGTATTACGATTATTTCTTCAAGTACTAAGAGTACATCTAACACTGCCACTGGTATAAATTGGGATATTTACATAAATTATGTGAGAACTATTATAAACACTCATCAACAACAACGATATTGATTTCATTTTCTGACACAAGGTCAAGCATTATAGGAGAGGTCGTTGGCAGAGTCAGTAAGCACCAAGTATAATGCTAATTCTTATGTTATCGATCCTGATGGTATGAAAGACAGAGTCAGCCCTGGCAGGGGATGAACTCTCTTAATACAAACTATATAACCAAATATATCAAGTTCTTTTTTGTGTGGAGTTCTATCGATTTAGCATCCATTGCCCCCTTAGCTTTAATAGTAATATTGATTCGTAACATCGTCACAAATCTAAACAAAAATATGAGGAAGTGAGCAGTCGATTTATTTGACCCCTGTACTAGACGTCTCTTTATATTACTGACCCTGAAGGACTGGAAGGTAAATTCAATTTCGACATAATGAAACAATACCCAATATTTTGATCGATTATCTTCTAACTGTTGGATATACTTCTCTATAACTTATAATATTGATACTAATAAGACACTGTACATATCTCACTTTACACAGAGGAAAAGAGAACAAAAATCACTGAACTATTAAAATCAGACGAAGCTGCGCCTGGCGTGGCACTGAAACATATTCTTAATTTGACAATTGAAATCATAGTAATAACGATGAAGACAATGTTAATGATGATGATTAATAATAACGGACACAGTACTAATAACAAACATACTACTACTACCTGCTGTACTACTGGTACTACTACTGATAATCCTTTCTACAATAGGCACAAGGCCTGAAATTTTGGGAGAGGAGACTAGTCGATTACATCGATCCTAGACCTCGACTTTTACTTATTTTATCGATTCCGAAAGGATGAAAAGCATCATTCGCCCCGGCAGAATTTGAACTCAGAACGTAGAGCTGGAAGGAATGCCACTCAGCATTTTGTCCTGCCGGAGGGCATAAGAAAGTTTCCGATTTTTAGCACGAAGACAACAATATTAGTGGCGGGTGAAGTCGTTTACATTGACCCTACTTACTACTCGACTGGTAATTATTTTATCAATCCGAAAGAGTGAAAGACAAAGTCGGCCGCGGCGGAATTTGAACTTAGAATGTAGAGACGGCCGAAATGTCGCAAAGTATTTCGTCTGGCGTGCTAAAAATTCCGCCAAGTGACAATGATGGAATTCAGCATTAATAAACATGATATCCCATCAACAACGTGGGGGACAAAAATATATAAATCTTTAACTCCTTATAGTTGACATAGTAAAGCTAAAAGGAAATGAGTGTAATTTTAGTACATATAGTGCCGAAGCATGTACAATAACAACAAATAATCTTTTAGATTTTTGCTCAAGGTCAGAAATTTTAGCAGGTGGGGACCTTAGTCGAGTCCAGTGAGCTGAGTAATTGATTGGTATTTTATTATTCTATTGACCCCGAATGGATGAAATGTAAAGTTGAACTCAGAACGCACGGAACTGTAATGAAATATTGCAAGACATGTTTGTCGGTTTGTTTTATGATTTTGCAAATCCACGGCCACCACATATAATAAGGTAATCCTAGACAGAAAGGTTACGAATGTGATATAAGGGAAACAAGAAAGTTATATATACACGAAAGACTGAGTAAGGACTTACACAGCCAACATCTTAAATTTGGATATCAATTAAAATATAACAAATATGTGACGGTACTTAAAATAGTTGGGATCTATTTTAAAACGGGGGTGCCAGTATTTTCTTAACGAAACACTAACGAAACACTTTGAAACTTGGGACATTGGTAGAATGTGTCATATAAAACATCTTTTACTCTTAGTCTTCTTAACAAAAAAAAAAAAAGGAATTCGCAAGTTATTCCATGTTAAAGTTGTCGTATTTCTGTAATTTCAACCAATCACTGACGTCTATTCAGCACAATCGAGTTACTGCTGGGCGGTCATAAAAATGTTATTCCCTGTGACATATTTCATCCGGTTTAATCGTAATTTATACGCATATATTGTTTATATAATAAATTACGCTGTGCGTATCTATGTGTGTAACAATTTTAGAGTTCGGATTCTAGAGTTAGGGTTAGTTTTAGGGTTAGGGTTAGGGTTAGGGTTAGGGGATTAATACGATATACACCGTTACAGCGCTAACTGTTTTCAACTGAATAGACGTCAGTGATTAGTAGAAATTATCGAAATAAGATAATTTTTTACATGAAATATAAATTCGAATACAAAAATATTTTTCTGTTCTATAACACAAAATAGATAAGTATACGAAGTTTGAAAGTCTTTCCGTACCAAAAGCACTACATAAAACATAAATGAAAACTGGCGCCCCCGTTTTAAAATAGATCCAATAGTTGTTATTAGTTTGGTGTTTTTTAATTTTAAAATTAATATTTTTATTTAACAATTAATTTATCATGAAATTACTAGACGTTGTGTATTAATTTTTATTAAATATCTAATAAAAATTTTTATTAAGTATTTTAATTTTCATCCTTTGATTATGAAAGTATGGAGCGCAATGCTAGAAACATAACCACTCACCGGAGAGAAAACACTTGCGAGTTTAGAGGAGAGCAATCCACTAAGTTAGGTCAAACTCACTAGCTGCCTTCAGTGCCCTACGCCGATGAGAAAAGTACTGAAGTTCTTGCATTGCTATCTTTAGCAATCAATTATTCGCGTGCTCTACAAAACTGGAACGTACTTCCTTCTCTAGAAGTACCTTACTGCACCTTCTTTTTTTAAATACTTGTTTCTGGAACTCTCTGAGTACTTCGTCTTTCTTCCTTTGCAATGTACTGTAAATTTCCTTTAGTCCCAGGAAAAGATAATGTGTTCGCCTTTTCTTTCAGTGGGTTCTCATTTTTAAAAGGCTACTGTGCCGATTCTTATTAAAATCGGGGCATGAGTCCATCGGCTTCCTGTTCAAATCGTGAGCCTGAAAATGAAGCGATATATGCAGTGATATAATATTGAAACAGTTGTCTCCAGGGCCTACACATGTTGTTGGTGGCTTGCATACTCTCTCAGCTTGTGCGTATTCAGTCTCTTCCAGTGGAAAATCTTCAAGCAGTTCTTACTACCAGAAATAAAACAAATTTTCTGCACTACAACACCAATCTCAGGCTTTATTACTGCAGTCACAGATTGCTTCATTGTACTCGGAGACCATTAGAAGCTGTATATTCGTATTTACCCCAGCAATCATTGTTTGGGGCTGTTTAGGCTCTAAACTACAAGCATAACAATGAAGCAAGGCTCATGCCGTAGCCTTTCTGCTGCACCATACGTTTTTATGTTACAAACGTCTTGACATGAATGTAACACATCAGTTCGGTCTGTTTTTACGGATCGTCTCCATTTTACATACTAAGCATGTTTCCGCATTATATTCATCGATCCATGGAAACTATAGTATTCCTCAGATTGGAATTGTCTTTTTGTGACGTCCAAGATGCAGAATTAATTTATAGGTGTGGGCACTACTGTGAGGTAAGAAGTTTTATTCTGAACCACATAGTTCTGGGTTCAGTCCCACTACGGGCATCTTTGGGCAGGTGTCTTCTACTATAGACACGGGCTGACCAAAGTCTTGTAAGTGGATCTGGCAGATGGATCCGAGAGAAGCTCGTCGCATATATATATATATATATATATATATATATATATATATATATATATATATATATACATATATATATATATATATATATATATATATATATATACATATATATATATATATATATATATATATATATATATATATACATATATGTGTGTGTGTGTGTGTGTGTGTGTGTGTGTGTCTTTCTGTCTGTATTTGTTATCCCTACGACGGCTTGACAACCGGTGTTTGTGGGTTTACGTCCCCGTAACTTAATGTTTGGTTAAAGACACGGATTGAATAAGTACAAGGCTGAGAAAAATAAGAAGTACTGGGGTCGATTCAGTCTAATGATTGAAAAAGTATTAAAAATAATAAAAGAATATGCTTCAATCATTGTTCAGCTTGATATTAAGGTATAGATTTCCCCGTCCTTCACTCACAGTTCTATCATGCAGATGTTTCTTTCATTTGTATTCAGAGCCCACCAGCTAGTTATCTTCAGAAAAAGATAAAAGGCTTGAAAGCTTATTGTGTTTCACTGTTCAAAGTCCATGACTATCCGTTTGTTTGACGAAGTGTGTTTGTGTTTGTTATTGAACCTCATATTTACTTATCATTACACTGTGTGACAAAATTTTTATTTATTTATTTTTGTCTTTGGTCAATAAGTGTTATTTTCCATTTGCTTCCATCTAGAATCAAAGGAAATGACTACTATTCCCTTCACACTCTGCTTGTGTGACTTGGATATCAATGTTTTAAAACTGACCTATTTTCCATTACATTTCAGACTCAACACTGAGTTACTGAAACAGAAATATCGTTATAGCAAATATTCTGCTTGTTAGTTGCTTGGCCTTAACCACTTGAGCATGTCCCTAAGTCGCTGACAATATATACATCTCTGATCATGAACAGGAATAGTTGGGGGATATCGTAGCCATATGTTGAGAGGGATTCTTTGGGGTTTGAATAAATGTAGCACAAGTTTGAAGAAAATATTATCCATTTTTGATACCTTCTAAGGATAAGCAAATAAGAAGTAACAGTAGCTACCCAAGGAGAAAAATCGTGTTATACAGTGTTATTTGTGCCATTTGATATAGTTAGCTTGTTGAATCAATGGCGTCGGAAGGAACACTTTGTGGTATTTCTTCCCGATCTACACATTCTGAATTCGAATTCTTTCGAGATTTATTTACTTTCCACATCTCAGGTGTCAATAAAGTACCAGGGGAAAATTTGTGTCGAGGTTATCAATAAATTTTTCCCTCCAAAACTGTGCTTAAATCAAAACAATTATTTGTGTCATTTATGTTGTTCAAAATGATCTTATTTACAGAAAGTAATTATTTATTTCTTGCTGTGAAAGAAATGTATTCTGCAAAGAGAAAGACATCGTCTTCTTTTTTTCTCCTCTCTTTACAGTTAAGCGTGTTTGTTTTCGTTCGAATTTTTCACTTAATGGCGTTTATAAATGGAGTAGCCCTTTAATGTGTTTGCAGGTGGTATAAAAGAAATTGACTTAACTGCGTATATTAAAGTATCTTTTCCTTACAGCGTAATAACTATAAAAGCAATTAAATTTTAAATTCTCTATTTACAAGTTCTTCATTAAAAATGTCGTCTTTCTCTTGATAAGTTAGTTCCAGATGTGCATTCATACATAAAGTAGAAACAAGCATACGGACGTATTCCTAAGTGAGCATGGACGTGGCTAAATGAATGAACAGGGGCATTAAAAATCTATCTCTGTGGCTGTGTTGTAAGAACAACATGGTTCCGGGTTCATATATATCTATATCTCTGTATGTGTGCTTCTGTGTCTGTGTTTGTCCGACACCACACCGTTAGACAATCGGTGTTGTTGTTTTTACGCCCCGTGAGTTAACGGTTCAGCAAAAATTGACCGATGGCATAGGTACCAGACTTTAAAAAAATGGACTTGGGACGATTCATTCGACTAAAATCTTTCAGGGCGGTGCCCCAGGATGGGTGTAGTCTAATAACTGAAACAAGTTAAAGAGATATGTATATATATATATATATATATATATATATATATATATATATATATATATATATATATATATATATATATATATATATATATATATATATATATATATATATATATACATATCTATATATGTAAAAATGAGAATGTGTGTGTGTGTGTCTGTCTGTCTGTCTGACTGTGTGTTTCCCTAAAACTCGAGAACTACACAACCCATTTCATTCAAATTTTACATATGCCTTACTTAGGGTCCCGGTTGTGTTTTAGTACAAAAAAAAAATGTTTAACTTCTTGCATAGTTCGAACCCACAGCAACATAATATATCCACTATTTAAGTATTACGTGTCAAAAGTGAAACAAAAACACTCATGTCAAATACTTTCACTTTAAAAATGAAACTATTCCACTAACTGAAACAATCACAATTCGATACTGTAATGACAGATACTTTCACTTTAATGGTTTCAGAGAGAGAGAGATGCATATGTATACATGTATATGTACACGTATATGTATAGATATATATATAGAGATATAGATCTATATGCATACATGTATATGTATACATATGTGTTGATGTATATATATATAGATGTACATGTAATATGTACACATATATACACATATATACATGCATACAGATATCTATACATATATACACTCACACGCACACACATACACACAAACGCACACGTTAGTCATTTGTTTTTCTATCCAAAACTACGTAAAAAGTACTGAATGGATCTTTATGAAATTTGGAAATTATATTCTATGCATAACGGCCATAACCACCATGAAAATTCATATATTTTTGATGTTGATGAAATTTTAACCATACAGATTACACACAAATAAAGTAATATTTCTAAAATTTCTTCTTGGAAGTTACAAAGACCCCTTCATGGGGACTTCACACCCACAATTTAGTCATTTTTTCTAAGCAAAGACGAATACAGTTGTACTATTGGAACCTATAGGGTCACCCGAACATAACAGATGAGCATTATTTGTAATTCAACGGTACAACAGTGTAAGATTATCCTTTCAGATATACTTACATTGTGATTTCTGCAATGTGGTGCATAAATTGTCAAGTAAATGAGACGCATCTTTGCCCCTACTGATTCACTTGCAAAGTGTTGAGTAAAATTATTTCGTTGCAGGCCTCCTTTCAGTCTTTTTATTATCACTGAGTCACACATGGTCCCCAGTGAGTCTTTATTATTTTGTTTGAGGTTGTTTTCTTTTACTTCCATGACTACATCATTCTTTCTTCGCACAATTGAGAATAAATAGCATTTTTGCGCTTGTTCTTTCTATTTTTACTCGTGTTATTCTTTAGAAAGCTCTCTCTGGTTCTTTTATCTCTTCTTTTGTACTAACTCCATCAGTCTAATGCTCGTGCTTGCTCTCCATGTTCTCTTCATTCTCGCAAGACAATGTAGGCAATAGCTCTGGTTGTGGCTAGAGAATTGGCCTCTTGATTTCAGACTTCGCTCCCTAGTCTCACGTCATCTTCTCCAGCGCTGCGTTGTGTTAGAGCTTCCTCCAAGATCTGCTAAACTCCACTCTGGTTTTGCTGCTTTCCGACGCTCTTAACGTCTGTCACATGCTATTTGCATGTCTGATTGTCTTACATCGCCCATACTACCACATTTTTAACAGCTGCACTTTTTCTCCTTCATTGCCAATCGCACTGATTTTCCTTCCAGACTCATTGCAGGATGCATCACTGAATTGTGCTTGTAGAAATCTCTTTGTTAGTGGAGTGGCGTTCGAATTTTGAAGTCATACTAATACCTCTCGAGCAAATATTTGGAAAACAAGTGAAACAATCAACTATTTCGTTTACAAAACAAAATAAACTTACTCTCCTTGCTTGTCGCTGATGTGTAAGAGTCCCTAGTAATGAAGCATTTGTTTCGGTCATACATTTGTACCGATGTGTCCTTTTCTCCGCTATTAACTCACTTTTAAAATTTTCATGTTTCTAGCAATACAAAATGAAAGAGAATTTTGTTGTTTTTTTCCCGTTAAATATTTACTCAACACTATATATATATCTTAGTTCAAGATGTACATTTTTAGAAAATTGCATTTCTTGTGTAGTTTTAAAAGTAAAATACTGTATTATTATGCTTACATTTCCTTTCTTTCAATTCTGTTAGTTTATGGGTCTTGTACTGCCTTAGTCACCAAATTTGAATAGATTTACTGCGAAAGAAAAGTTCTTCCAGCAAATTAAAAGTCTTTTCATTTTCTTCTATTACCAGCAACAGAACCCACCAAAGGGCGTATTTCGTTCAGATCAGCATGTCATTCGTTGAATTCTTTCAAATAATACAGGAGATCAAAATGATGGCTTCAATTGCAAGTTCTAGTAGGAGTGGGAGTAGGATTAGTGTTAGTACTAATATTAGTATTAGTAGGACTAAAATTAATACCACCACTGAAACAACACCAATTACTACTACTACTACTACTACTACTACTACTACTACTACTACTACCACTACACCAAAAAGAACCACGACTACGACGACGATAATGACCCCCCCCCCCACAACTGCAACTGCAACAACTATGGTAATACTAATTCTAGTAGTAGTAATAATAATAATAAAACTTTCTATGTGCAAAGCCTGAAATTTTGAGTGAGGGGGTTAGTCGATTACATTGACCTCAGTACTGGTTAAATAGACACCAGTAGGTTGAAAGGTAAAGTTTACCTAGGTGGAATTTGAACTCAGAACGTAAAGACTTGTGAAATGTTGCTAAGCATTTTGCCCGGCGTGCTAACGATTTTGTCAACTCACCGCACTAATAATCCTTTGTACTAAAGGCACAAGACCTGATATTTTGGGGGTGGGGATTAGTCGATTATATCAATTCCAGTGCCTAACTGGTACTTAATTTATCGACCCCGAAAGGATGAAAAGCAAAGTCGAGCTCCGCAGAATTTGAACTCGGAACGTAGCGGTGGGCAAAATACCACTAAGCATTTCGTCCAGCGTGCTAACGATTCTGCCAGCTCGCTGACATAATAATAATAATAATAATAATAATAATAATAATAATAATAATAATAATAATAATAATAATAATAATAATAATAATAATAATAATAATAATAATAATAATAATAATAATAATGGAGGTGGTGGTAGTAGTAGTGATAGCGGCAATAGTAGTAGTTGTTGTTGGTGTACTAAGTAGAATAGTGATAAACGAGAGGGAAAATAGAAAAAATAGGACAAAAGAAAAAAGGAGAAAGAGAGAGAAGAGCAAGAAAGAAGAGAATAAGAAGATTCTGAGGCATTTAATATGTTCGGTTTCATGATAAAGTTTTGGAGAAACCCAAACCAATTAATCTTGTAAGATTTTTGACCCAGAGGTTTTTCTGCAATTTAAAGCTATTATAGGATGTTGTTATTTGAGCTCCCGGTTGACCAATTAGTGGTCGGTGAATGTCTTGTGTCTTAATCTCATGCAAGTGCCAAGAAGTATTTCAAGGTATAACTTTGAGAACTGTGGAACTAAGTATTCATCCTTCCACTTATTTTATTTTATTATTTTTTTTTTTTGTATTTTGTTTCAAAAGAAGTGACAATTTGCAGGAGTAGATAGAATTGAAGTGTTACCGGATCATACTAACTTTAGCCTTCAGATGGTAAAAAGGTGATGATGAGGATCTTAACAACGATGCTGGGGATGTTAACAATGACGATGATGATGATGATGATGATGATGATGATGGTGGTGGTGATGATGATGATGATGATGATGATGATGATGATGATGATGATGATGATGACTACGACGTTTATGGCAGTGGTAATGATCATAATGATGATGATGATGCTGTTGGTGATGATAACGATGATGATGATGATGATGATGATGATGATGCTGTAGGTGATGATAACGATGATGTTGATGATGATGATGATGGTGATGATGATGATGATGATGATGATGATGATGATGATGTTGATGATGACGATGACGATGGCGATGGCAGTAAATTTGAAACTGCCGTTGTTGCTGCTATTCATGGTGTTATTGTTACTATTGTTGTCGATACTGATGTTATCGCTTTTGTTGTTCCTATTGTTGTTGCTCTTGTTGTTGTTGCTGTTGTTGATGTTAATAGTGTTATTGCTCCTTCTTCTGCTGCTGCTGTTTCTCTATTTGATTTGTTTGCCCAGGAGAAAGGTCGTGGAAAGACCAAACATACGGTAACACACGTAGCATTTTGACAGGTGTAACTATCACCGTCATCATCACCATCAACATCATCACCGTCATCATTACCCACCCCACAACCACCACCATCACTAAATGTAGCAGCAGCAACAGCACCACCATTACTACCACCACAACCTTCTCCATCACCATCGATATCTTGTCTTCTCTTCATCGCACCATCGATGTTGCGTCATCATTATAATCACTCACGACGACAATGGCCACTACCATCACTACTATAGCATCACCACCACCACCACAACCAATACCACCATCACCACCGCTACTACCACCACCATAACCACCACATGTTTGTTTGGTTGTATGTTCAGTGATAACAAATTACATTAATCCGCTGTGCTGCTCTATACTTTTTTAGAGTACAAATTTATTATTCTTAAATTGTCCGACAATGGCTTCACTGACCGAAACTTCTAAGTCACTCTCAACAATATTCTTTAGAATTATGCACGCGCGCACACACACACACACACAAACACACATACATTATATTGAAAAAAAGTCGTCAGAATTTTGGAATAACTTCTTTCATTTATTTTATACATATATTAGCGCTTTCGGTCGTCTTTCGAACTTGTCAAATATAATTCTGTGAAAATACAGAGATCTTGCTTATTTATATAAAACAGGTGTTTTTTTTGCGGGGGGGGGGTTGTTTATAACAGAACATTGTTTTGTTTTTGTGTTTTTTGGGGGTGGGGCTTTGGAGACAATGGAAGATGTATAAGCAGATAGATAGATAGACAGGCAGATAGATAGATAGACAGGCAGATATAGAACCTTTCACATGACTTTATTCATTAAAAGTTATTAAAACTTCGGCTGCTCTTATAACTTTGGTCGTCGTAATGCTTTGCTTTCGTTTGTTTAATAAAAATTCCTCCACGTAATGATTTTGCTTTCATTTGGTGATAGACATCTATCATACAGAAAATGACAGCTTCCAAATCCTGTTTTCTTATTAGGTAAAATTGATTAAACTTTAAATCTCAATAACATTTTTCTTCAATTTCTCTGAAACAAATAAATAACAAAATCGGATTTAACGTGGGAAATTATTTAAATATATCAAATTTGGATTGTTCTGTTTTTAGCAAAGAGAAATATGGCCTTTCGTGGTGTTTTCGATAAGCTCTACGTCCATGGTTTTCGAAATATTTTTGGCGAAGTATAATTGGTTGCACAGTTCGTTCCCATTTAGGCAGAACACTGGCGATGAATTCAAAATCAGAAGCAGTGGCTTATTATTTGGGACCTGATAGTCAAAATGAATTGATATCACTCACTTCTGACAACATTTTGAAAGAAATCACCAATCGGACGAAGTCTGCTGAATACTACAGCATTATATTCGATTGCACGCAAGATATCAGCCATCAGGAACAAATGCCCATGATCATCCGTTTCGTTGAACTTCAAAAAGACAAAGCCGAAATCAAAGATTCCTTTGATGAGGTTTTCAAGGTTGCTGACACAAGTGGAGCTGGACTGTTTGAATTGCTCTTGGAGAAGCTTGCTTCCTTGGGTTTGGATCTGATGGACTGTAGATACCAAAGCTATAATAATGGCAGTAATATGAAGGGGAAATATTCTTGCGTCAAAGCAAGACTTCTATAGAAGAATCCGCGAGCGTTCTATTTACCTTGCACGAATCAGAGACTAAACCTTGTTGTGTGCGATGCAGCAAACTCATCAGTGATGGCTGTCTCGTTCTTTGGTTATTTTCAGGTTGTATATTCATCTTTTGCCGCATCAACTTCTAGATGGAACACATTGAAACATCCATCAGACAGACACTCGCTGGGAAATTAAGACTGGAAGCTTAAAAACTCGTCAAGGACAACCACAGCGGGTTGATAAGCATTTGTAATGCTTCGAAAGGCAAAGATTCCAATGTTTATCCAGAAGCAAACGCATTAGTTGCAGAAATTGCTTCTTTCCGCTTTCTTCTGAGTGTGATATATGATCTGCTAACTGAAATAGCTTGCTGAACTTATCAATAAGTTCAGCATGAACACATGCAAAATGACGTTGCCCAGGGACTTATTTCATCCACACAGTCCTTGCTGCGCAGCTATCGAGAACATGACACATTTTTCTCATCAGCAGTCAACGTCGCAACCGAATTATGTGAACAAGTGGAGATACCGGCGGAGATACCAAGTGAAAGGACACATCGTATGCTACACAACTTTTGATATGAAAGTGAAGATGAAGCTCTCGTTGATGCTTTGCAAACTTTCAAAGTGCATTTGTTTTTTTTTTCATACAATCGACATTGTCTACTTTGGTGAGCGCTTTGATATGTTGAGCAAGCATAACGACATCTTTGCGTTCCTTTACAACATTCTCTCACTGAAACACTGGGAAAATCAGAGGCTATTGGAACACTGTGCAATTGTTTCCACTACACTAACAGTACATACCAATGATGGCCTTGTCAAGGCAGATATTGAGAAGATACAGCTAGCGAAGGAGCATTTCTATCACCTGGGTGCAAGAAAGTCCGTGATGTGGTCGATTATATTCATAAATATATATATATCTTCCCTAATGTGTAAGTGGCTTTGCGAATTATCCTTTCCATGCCTGTGAGTACTGCAAGCTGAGAACGCAGCTTTTCCAAATTAAAGTTGATTAAATCATACTTGCGGTCCACTATGGCACAAGAAAGACTTTGTGGATTTTCTCAGATATCTATTGAACACGAACTTAGCTCTCAACTTGATTATTCTGAACTGATCGATGGCTTCGTGAAGTGAAAAGTACGCCGTGCTTGTTTTTGAAAGTCGCATGGATTATAAAAGTGCTCTTTTATTCATATATGGAAGTTTTTCTTATTGAAATTTGTCCTAGACCTAAATACATTTAGCTTGTACTGTTCAAGGTGTTATTTATGATAACGTGAAATGTTGAACTTCATATAGAATAAAGTAAAATATAGCAATGAATAAAAGGTTCATAGATTATGAATTTTGATTGAAGGGATGGGCCTCGAAACAAAAATTGCTGGTGGCCTCTAAAAGTCACATGAAGGCCCTGCACTCACTGTGCCATCACATTTCCCTCATACTCTTGCACCCTTCTCATTTTATCAAATAATAGCTCAAAGCACCTAGGATGCCCATTATAGATTTTTATTGCAATCCAATTAACCTATAATTGAACAGTATAACATGTATGCAAAGTTTCGTCAAGTTTGGTTCCCCTATGTCGGCAGCGAGGTGGTAACAGACAGAGTAACAAACTGAAATAGCCATTTATGTATAAGATATATATATATATATATATATATATAATTCAATAATAGGACGAACTCTTTTACAAGAATTTATCAAGTAGCTAGCGTGAAAAAAACCTTATAAGTGAAAAAAATCCATCATTTATTCCCAAAATATATATTTATTTATATAAGGGCATTACTATACAATAATGCCTCAGGCTATGAGGGACTCTATGTTCAGACTACAATTCAGACTATAATAATCTGTAATTCAGTTTGTTTTTAAGGGGCTGGCTTTGAGAGTTGCATTCGGTAAAAATGTGTTTTTTATGGTAGTCTGACCTTAGAATCCCTCATAGCGTGAGGCATTATTGTATAATATATGTATGTATGTATGTATATATATATATATATATATATATATATATATATATATATATATATATATATATATATATATATATATATATATATATACACGACAGGATGCTGAAAAATTCCTGGCTTTGGGCAAAACAAAATACAGGGTATCAGTTAATTATGATTTTATTCAACATACTACTCTCCAAGAGTTACACATTTATTGCAGCGGTCCTTCGGTTTTTCTAATTTCTGTAAATGAAATCGGAAGATTGGGCCTCCAACTAGGCCTTTCACGTCACTGTTTAAGCCACTAACTTTTTAGCATCTCCTCGTATATATGTGTGTGTGTAGGTGTGCATGCGTGTGTGTGTGTGTGTGTGTGTGTGTGTGTGTGTGTGTGTGTGTGTGTGTGTGTGTGTATGTATGTGTCGGGAATTAATCTATAAGCAGCCATATAATTGTACATAGACAGTTAAGTCAATGACCAAGTTGCCGACTTGATGAAAGAAATAGACATTCACACATCGAAACCTGTGTCAGAGCTGATCATAACTTGAGACAAAAGCATTATATTCTAACTGTAGAAACAAATGAAAATCTTGCTTAAAACTCATATTAAGACATTACTAGACATGTATTTGCAATTTAACTACTAAAATGTGTAGACGAATATTGCTGTGAACTAGCTGTAAATTCAATGAAGCATATATTTACCCTTTGTGAACTTTTCAGTTGTGTATGGGCATTCAATGAGTACAATAGATATATTGATAATCATTTCAAATGTATATGCAGAATCTTATTCTTTGTGTAAATTATGCTGTAGTGTGTGCTCACATAACCAGTGGCCATTTTTATCTTGTCTATTCACACGATCGGATAAGTTTATAACCCACACTCTCACACACATATATACTCGCATACATACATACATACATACATACATACATACATACATACATACACACATACAAATACATGTAGATATATATGCATATATCCATATATATTTATGTATCTCTCTCTCTCTCTCTCTCTCTCTCTCTCTATATATATATATATATATATATATATATATATATAAACATATATATATAAACATATATACATACATATATACATACATATACACACACATAGTTGCACACATTTACACAAGTTTGCTGAAATAAGTGTTCATGACGTTAGGTCTTTGACTAAATCAATATATTTAGTTTCAGTACAATGCTGATGTCGACACAATTAATTATGTCACAGTTACTCTCTTATAGAGAGTTTAATGCTAATCATGAATTATATATACATATAGTAGTTGCTTAATTATGTCCTTTAGTCTCTGAGTTTGCTATAGAAGGAAGGTGAGATAGTAATGAAATTTGTATTTCCTATATGTTTATCAATGTATGACATTCGTGTAATATGATAAAAATCCTTAAAGCGACATGAATGCAGTCAGTTGATTTCATTGGCTAAGAAGAACTAATCTTAACAAATTGTATACACTGTGTGTCCCTTTAGTGTTATGTAAAATATGCATGAAATGATTGATTGAAGATTGGTTCATTGTGTGAAGTACTTACGGATTCTGCACAACACTGAGTTTCACACTTTATCGATAGCAAGACTTAAGACCAACCTCTCATCTTGTCGCACGTTCCTCCTTTTAGTTTCTCTTTATCATATTTTTTTCTTCTGAGGCGTCTTTACATTATGAAAGTATTCAGCAACAACATATGATTTGGCGATGTCCTTCTCACATACTTTCATTAATATAGACGTAGTATACACCAGTACAAAAGCGAGGTGATATGTGCTTTCATACGACCCCAGGCTAATAACTCTCGCCTCGTTTTGCTTACAGAGTACTCAGACACTTCGATAAATACTAAATGCAGTTTCGATCTCGGTAAAAAGCTGGAAATATTTCGCTTAGCTACTGTTGTCATTACAGAATATATAGAAGATAGGAAATACGGAACAGGAGAACTATACTTAAATATGGCTTCTGTAAGTCAAATAGAAACGCAGTGAGTCTCACATATGAAATAAAGTGAGATGAAAATATTCGATCAATTAAAATTATATGAGCAGTGAATAAACACAGTTCTTCTTGAAAGAGATGGTTTTATAAATCTAAAGATAACGAGCGAATCAGGTGGTTTATTTCTTTTTCTGAATATCCAAGCTTATCCAGACTGATAGTTAGGCATTTACTTACAAAATCATGTACACTAATGATTATTGGTATAGATGTAAGATTGTAATCCGGATATTGAAGCTGGATGTTTCGAAGAAGTTGTCCATACTTATTTTCTTTCTCTTTGATTTTCGAAGAGATACTTCACATGAGCAGGTGAGCTGACCTCTATGACGGTACATACTTTTCTTGTCTGTCCCAAACAACAATATGCAGTATGAGAGATGTTATAATGAGAATGTTCCACCAGTATTTGCTGTGTTGGTATTTGTGTACGTACTCGACAACAGAGGGATTCTCTATACTTATTCCAGAAAATTCTCTTTTCCGAATGGAATTGTATATGTGTATATGTAGGCATGTTTGTGTGTATACTATGGCTTAATCAGGATGCTATGGAGGAAATATCAAGGGGAAAATCCCACTGCCTTGAGAGTGTCTTGAGAGCGGAAAAGGTTAAAGGAGTAAACTCCGACAGTAAATCACGGTATACAGTCCCTCAGATGGTCCGGTACTCTCTTTGACACCCTTTCAGTAACTCCAATGTAGGTGGAGTTCTCCATCCATTTGAGAAAATTTATCAAGAAGACCACTCTAATATAAAACTCTAGAGTTGGCCGGACACTACAGCTGTCTTAGACCACTGAGCCACTATAGTCAGACCTCCAAGTCTAAAGATCGGATTCAGATTACAAGAACTGTCACTCGCTTTAAGATTACTAAGCGCAGCCAGGAAGTAAAGCCTTGCAGTATTAAGGATCGGTTTACATAGCCATTTGAGGGCATGTCACACATCTCCATGCTCTTATCATTCATGTATGTATGTTTATATACAGATACGTACGTGTGTATGTATATACGTTTGTATGGAAAGATGTACGTGTGCATGTATGTGTATACATAGGGGAAATAAAATGAACGATGAAAAGGACAGCACATGAGGCAAAAGTTTTATCAAAAAAAGTATTAGATTAAAGCTTTAATAGAACACGCGCACATTCACACACTCACGCGCGCGCGCGCGCGCACACACACACACCATATATATATGATTTATGGTAATGTTGTGCATCTCCGTTGTTCGACACAGAATATACAAGGATTACGTAGTTCCATCAAACGGTCTTGACTTAATACGCAAGTGCCTGAGTATTTCAGAAACACTTCTACATTTAAAAGTAAATCTCGAACGTAATTGGCGTGACAAAATTTGTCACAAGGGCGTTCCGTCCGAATAACTGGTGCAATTCACCGGACAGGTTTACGTCCGCTGAATTTCACTCATAGGCTATGTGTCGACATTGGGCTAGAGCAAACGACGTTTGCTTAGAATGTCATGCGGCGGTAAAAAATAAAAAGATAACATGCTGAATGTGAAACGTATTTCTTAGCCATTGGCCACGAACACACACAAATACACACGTACACACAGACACACACACACACAGACGCAGGCACACACACACACACACACACACACACACACACACACACACACACACATACACACACACACAAATGCATACCTACACATACATACAAACATGCGCAAGGATTGTAGAGAGAGAACAGTAACCTTTAGAAAATGACACTTCACTTTCAATTTTTGCAATTCATTCAGATTTTATCCTTCAAAATTGGTTTTCTCAATGGTGATACAACCCTCTCAACGATTTTTCAATATTAGAACGCGCCCTAGGGCGTCGAACAGGCAGAATCATTAAATACGCCAGGAAAAATGCTGTGCGGCATTTCGTCCGTCTTTACGTTGAGTTCAGATTCCGTCGAGGTCAATTTTGCCTTTCTTCCTTTCAGGGATGAAAGGCAAAGTGCTAGTTGGGGAGTTGGGCACTAGAGTCAATGTAATCCACTTAATTTTTCCACCGAAACAGTGGGCCTTGTGCCAAACTGAAACTAACATTAGAATACGTCCTGCAATTTATTTTCAGGCGAATATTCTTCAGCCTCTTCTTTCCCTTGAAATTGACAATTTTTCAGGATGAATATCAGCATCCAAACGAAAGAAAAGAAAGCCGGGTTGAGTCTAAGCGAGCTGCGTGTGCTCTGTATTGGGCAACGACCATCTCCCGTAGACGTGTGTCTCAAATTTAGTCGGCTGCTCTTGTTGGAGATGCAGATATAAAGGCAATATCCCTCATTGATGTGTTTTACAACTCATATGAGCATTCATGGCAAAAATATAATGAAGAAAGGAGAGATAACAGAGCCCGGTTTTACACCATTTTCTAATGGAGAGCCGTCTGAAAGTAGGTTATTGAAACTGACATCGATTATGGTAATGACAAGGAAGAAGAATTTGCAGTGTCATCCAAATCTTTCAATGATCTTACAGACGGACGACAAACGTACACACAACTCATACACATTTATTTAGAGATATTATGTTGACACTGACGAAAGTAAAAAAGGACAACGCGGCCTAGGTATGTACCTATAATATTTTATTGTTTAAATGAAAATCAGCATGCTATACAAAAACATAGATTTCGTACTCGTAAAATGGATCTGCTACATTATTAAGTTGCATACGACTGCCAACGTTCAATGTGGCTGACCAAATAACAGATTCCTTGCAAGACGAGATTTTAAAATCTCGATTTCTCGTTCGTTACACATAGAAAAGTCATGCTGGAGCGTCGGTAGCGTAAAAGGAAAATGGAAGAGAAGTAAACGAATTATCTCCTTCAGTCTGTTAATGTAGTACGGCCATACAAATTGAAATATGAAGTAGACTTGCCACTTTGCAAGAAAACCAAGTTTCTGCGGTAGTGACTAAATTTTAAATGACAAAGAATTATATCTATATATACGAATATGTCTCTTTCTCTCTTTCACTTTGTATGTATACACATCTCTACCGCACACATATATGTACGTATATATATACACATACATAAGTATATAAATATATTCATTTGTGCGCTTGTGTGTTTATGTATGTGTGCGTGTGTGCTTGTGTATATATATGCACATACATTAATGTATGGCAAGAAATTTTCATCCTCCACCCCCCCACACACACATGAATACCCTTTATTAACTTCAATATATAACCAGTTATACCACTAGCTACCAATATTATTAAATTTTAATAAATTCATTCTCGAAGCAGCTAACGCCTTTGATTGAACTTTTATAACTCAAACCGCTGAACCTTTAAGTTCCTTGCAACCATTCTTTAAATTAATGTATAAATAAATTATTTCATTTTAACTCCCAATAATTCATTTAACTTCCAGCGTATGAAATTTCTGATGAATATCCAGTTTGGTTTAGCTGCTACACGTTTCCAAGTGTATTCATTTCTTCCTCATATCTACAGTAAATTTATGTTTATACAATTCTTTATGCGTGAACTTTCAGTCTTATATATCTTTCTTTTAACCACTTAAATTTCAGTCACTTAATCTGACGCTTTGTGGTTTTAATACTTATTTTATCTCAAAATTAGCAGTGTATTTGAATCAATACAATGTCTTCACACATTAATTACATATCTTAAATCAATTTATATTTATTTGTATATTTATCACACTAATCCTTTCAGTACTTGTATAAAAAAAACTACAATTTTCATCATGTTAATCTCATGTCACATTATGCACGATTAAAGATACATATATTTAACAATAATGAATTCCATGTTATAAAACTCACACCCCAACGCACTACGTTCTTCAATTGCCTTTTGTCTCCTCTTTCGTGACCAACATAACTCGTTTTTCGTTTTTTACTGGTCCGTTTTATTTGCCATAAATTTAATTATATACATCTTTCCACGCATAAATTCTCCTTGATAAAATATTTCAAATTTTGGTTATGTTTTATATATAGATTATTTTAGCGATATATTACTTTTTGTATAATTCTTAAAATTATAACTCAACGTACTGATAAGGAAGTATGAGTCTCTTTTTCAAATATATGCTAGTAAAGATATATCCTTCTTCGTCTTTTCTAGAACGTGGGTTCTCTTTCTCTCCCTCTCAACTCTTACCACCCTAATTGTTTAATATCTAAATAGCTAAGAGATTATTCACTTATTCCAGTACTTAACTCAATAATGAACTAACTCAGTCCCGGTAATAAGATAATGAAAACCATCTGTTAATTCTGTGCAATTACACAGGTGGGGGGACAACCAGGTGCAAAATTAAATTCAGTCATCCTAAAGGTAACTTAGCAAACTAAAGTTTAGTCAAGCGGGATTTAAAAATTCGTTCCTCCATTCGTAGGACATGAGTAACCGATGCGTCAACTTTCGTTAACATTGACTGTTATTTCCAGAAGTTAAAATGCTTTGCTGAGACCATAATATGAACTTGAAAAGTGGTCGAAAGGGGCTCATTGCCCTTCCTAGGGAGTTCCCTTGCAGAACTCAAGTGATAACGAATGTGCGGTACTTTATGCTATGGCAGGCAATAACCATAATGAACTCCCGAGGTTCTGACGCTGTTTTATTGTGATAGTTTGAACTTTTATGGGTTAATGATTTAGGCTCATCGTCCCCGAGTAGGTCCTCTTGCTGAATTGAAATGGAAGTAAATGTGCCTCACTGTATCTTCATCTGTAGTTAATGTATAACAACTGAGTCGAAATTTATTTTATGGGACTACCAATTATCGAAGCTATGACCCTTTGCTGTGTTACAATAGCCAAGATCAATAAATGAGTCGCCGGGGCTTACTACCACCCTGGAGGTCTCCTTGCTCGTTCCGGGTATAGACAGTGTCTTCACATCATCTTTAGGCAATGGGTAACCAATATGTCCCGTAAAGGTAAACGTAAACTTCAGAAGTTATCAGATACTAATACAGTGTTAATGTGAACTTCAATAGATAAGTTGAAGAGGCTTGTTGCCCCCATCCTCACCAAGGGTCCCCTTGGTAGGTTCATGTAAAAGTTCATGTGTTCACCTTCCTCTGTAAGCCATGGGTTATCAATACGTGACATTTTGTTGCATTGGTCACTTCCGACATACAGAATGCGAACCCTCCCCTGCATCGTTTTCAAACCTCTCCTTCCCTCTGCAGACTGCATCAACGCTTGCAGTCTATACTTCTCTAAGTCATTTCTTAGATGTTTTTGTCTCATCGCTTTGCAGAGAACGGAAAACTCGAGAATCTTCCGCCAGGCTCCCGCTGGCTTGCAGGTTTTGCTGTCAATATGCAGCTTTTAATTCTAAACATACATACAAAGAGACATACATACATACATACATAATACACACACATATGTATATATATATATATATATATATATATATATATATATATACATATACATCCATTGAATCTCACTCTGTCTCTTTCTCTCTCTCCTCCGCACATTACGTTTCATGAAATGCACGACTATGTTCAAGTCTTACCTTCCATCTTACTTGAAATTTTTCATGCTTTATTTTGCTACATGTTAAAGTTTGATACGGAACAATAGAGATCGTGATTTTAAATCTGACGTTTCCAGAACTGCAGAGTCTCATATACCTGCCAACCATGTTGTTTCTTACATACAGGTTGAATTAATGTAGACTCTCCAGCTCATAGTTTCGTGATCGTTTCTACGTTAGTATTGTTCATCAATAGAACACTCTTACGTAGGAATATGACATTACCACTCAAAATTTAAAGATCGATTGCGAAAACAATACTCATATTGCAATACAATTCCGAAATTATCATGCATCACAAATTCGCACGTGACCACTGAGACATGCACACACACACACATATATGCCCGCGCTAAGAATAAAAGTGACAGTCAGAAATAAATGAAGACGTGTCTGCTGATGCATGAGGCTAATAACCAACATCATTTGACGGGAAATTATGCATAAATTCATCCAGAATGTAAGAAATTCAAAAGTTGCGAAGGTATTCATTTCCCGAAAATGAAGCTATAAAAAACTGGGAAGTCGGAATCGGACTCTGGAACACTATTGGTCCAAACTAACAAGTAAGAATCTAAATATAAGAAAATGTTAAAGAACAGCTCTCTGTCTATCTATCTGTCTGTCTGTTTATATATATATATATATATATATATATATATATATATATATATATATATATATATATATATATATATATATATATATATATATATATATATATATATATATATATATATATATATATATATATATATATGGATAAATAGATATATACATTGATATGTATATACATATATACATATAGTCTCATGGCTGTCCGGCAACGTATTTTTCTGCATTATGTGGTTAATTTATCCTGATCACGCTATTTATAGCATTATCACGCGTTTGAGAAATAAATTTATTTCTATATCTTATATATATATATATATATATATATATATATATATATATATATATATATATACACAATTGCAGCGTGGAAGGTGTTTATGAGCCATTTAAAATAACACACAAAATCCGTTAGATTTACTTCAACATTTAAATTTAATTTGTCAAAATATTTTGACAATTTAAATTTAAATGTTGAAGTGAATCTAACGGATTTTGTGTGTTATTTTAAATGGCTCATAAACACCTTCCACGCTGCAATTGTTTTCGTTCCAGCACACGATCGCAGATCAGGTCACTTGCTATGCAAGTACATCTCCGTAATATATATATATATATATATTTCCACGCTGCAATTGTATATATATATATATATATATATATATATATACTCAAAGCTAATGGTCTATACCCGGTAGCTTACTGGTAATGCACGGTCACTTTTACAGTGTTCGTTATGTATATGGTAAATGAATGACGGAAGATGGATGATACGAGAATTTTTATTAATCACTATAATTGCTTCGACCCATCTGGCATCGATCCCTCAACGGGTGGGATACTTAACAACTTATTCGGAAGCATCCAACGGTGCAGATGTGTTTCTTCGGGTGATAAACAGACATAACCTGTTAAAATAAACAGCTCTGCAATGTACTTTCTCATTTCGTGTAAAGAAAAGCAGCAAGTTAAAGGATATATCTTCATTTATGTAAAAGATCAATAATAAATGAACAGATGCAAAAAAGAAACGAACACGCAATACAGTGAGAAAAGTATTCAAAATAACCGTTAAGGGATATGGCTGACAAAAACCCCTTGCGTACGCTGCATGGCGCATGTACAATCGCTCACACAAGTATAAACTAAAATGTGGTTGAATTAATGTAGACCACACGTGTGGTTTGGAGCTTATATGTTCACAGAGCGAGTTAAATAGCTACTTGGTGTTTATAAGAATAAGGATGTTAATGCTAGACTTAATTCAGCCATACCTTAAAGTAAATTATGTTAACAGTTACCCAAATTCATTCCCACTGCAGTGTGAGAAAGTACATTTATATACATGCAGGCATCTTGAGAGTCTTTCAGAAATTCTATTAATGATTTTCTCATTGGTCCACAGAGTAGACAGGGATTTAATGGAGCAGATATCATCTCCTGGAAATGATATCTCATAGTTTTGCGGGCCTTACTATGGACCAAGTTATGTTATACTTAATTTTATATCCCTTCCGTCACCACACTAAACAAGCCAAATATGTTGAACGTCTCTTATTGATTCTCTGGAAGCTGGCGATATGGTTGCATATCGTCCATCTCCCGTCTTTCAATTACCATATATATATATATGAACACACACTCACACAGACATATAAATACGTATATATAAATATTATATATATATATATATATATATATATATATATATATATATATATATATATATATAAATAGTTTTAGGGAAAAGAACCAAGTTTCATGAAGTCATCCATGAAAATCCACGATCACATATAGAAAAATTAATAATTAAAAGCACAATCTGTAAAGCTCAATTTAATTTTTACCTGTAATTTTGGATTTTGTCCCTATTATTATTATTATTATTATTTTATGCTTGACTTTTGTTTTGCATTTGTACAAGTTAGATCCAAGTCTCACCCAGAGACTTCAAGAGACAACAAGTTAGAAGTTCATGTAGGTGTTATGCCTAGGGTACCATATATTTGGATTTGTACAGTTTTGTTCAAGTGAATGTTTAAGAAACCATAAGAAAATTATGTGTTTGCTTTAAAATTTGAGATCACATAGACAGTATTTTACGTAGGATATGGGCAGTTCCCATGAGCACTATCTTTTGAACTTCAGCCATTTTGGGGTTTCCTGGTATCTGAGCTAGGTAGTAATCAGCCCGTTTCGCTGTCATTCCCAGGGCACCTATGACAATAGGTATTGTTTTCGTCTTCAGATTCCACATTTTGCTAATTTCTATTTCAAGATCTTTATATTTGCTCAGTTTTTGGTAGGTCTTGACAGATACGTTTATATCGATTGGGACAGTGGTATTATTATTATTTTATGTTTGACTTTTGTTTTGCATTTGTACAAGTTGGATCCAAGTCTCACCCAGAGACCTCAAGAGACAACAAGTTAGAAGTTCATGTAGGTGTTATGCCTAGGGTACCATATATTTGGATTTGTACAGTTTTGTTCAAGTGAATGTTTAAGAAACCATAAGAAAATTATGTTTGCTTTAAAATTTGAGATCACATAGACAGTATTTTACGTAGGATATGGGCAGTTCCCATGAGCACTATCTTTTGGACTTCAGCCATTTTGGGGTTTCCTGGTATCTGAGCTAGGTAGTAATCAGCCCGTTTCGCTGTCATTCCCAGGGCACCTATGACAATAGGTATTGTTTTCGTCTTCAGATTCCACATTTTGCTAATTTCTATTTCAAGATCTTTATATTTGCTCAGTTTTTGGTAGGTCTTGACAGATACGTTTATATCAATTGGGACAGTCCTTATTATTATTATTATTATTATTATTATTATTATTATTATTATTATTATATATATATATATATATATATATATACATATATATATATATACATACATATACATATAAAGATCTTAGAAACAAACGTCATTAAACTTTCCATCATTCCGGCTGGATTACAAACCGTGACCAACTGACACTATGGATATTACTCAGCCATATCGTTCTTGGTCTGCTTGTAGGTTTCCGCCGGTTATTTTAACTTCAATAATTCGCCTTGCGATTCTTTACTGCGACATCCTAATCACACATCTATTTTAGGGGAGCTGTCACACCTCAAGGGAAGAAGTTGCGACTCGATTTGGGGAGACTCTAAATATACACTAGAGACCTGTCATTTGTTTATATAATAAAAGTGAACCTTGTAGACATCGACAAAATAATCCTGTTGTACAGATATTAATCATATCAACAAATGTTGTAATGTCTATATATATCAATATGTTCTATAAAATGGATTCCATTTTCCTGCAAATAGAACATTGGTAATCAAATTTACTATGTCTAGTCTGAAGACATTACTGACATCGTTAATCTGTTTTACAATAGAGAAAGATGTTTTCCTCTATTTATTTGAGAAAGTTTGCGTCGGTAATATCTTTCCGTATCATTATAATTTGTTTTCGTTGTTAAGTAAATTTTAAAATTTTGCAATATATTCATTTTTATTCATGAATCTGAAAATATTACTTTTATCACTCTTAAATATTGAATTTTTCGGATTTTTTTTTTATGATAACGATGTTGTTCCAATTTTGTTTTAAGTATTTGTTTATTGAAGTGTGAATATCTATTTTTACATGTGTTATTTTTAGTAACACATGAAGTATATCATCCACAACACCACACATGAAACAAAGGTATACAGTCAAAAATGATTGGACACCATCCTTCCAAATTATCGAATCGCTTCACAAATGTGGAAAGATTAATATGGAAGTAAAATGCGAAAATTGACAAGTATACGACACACACACATTTGTAAAAACATACTTAAACAACTGAAATATTGCATTGACGTATAATTCCAAATGGCCCTAAATTCAAATTCCGGTGGTCATGATTGTACCAATAGACCATACATCCATCCATCCATTCACACATGTATGTATGTATGTATGTATGTATGTATGTATGTGTGTATGTATGCATGTATGTACGTACGTATGTACGTACCTGTCACTCTGTCTGCATCTTTCTTTCACTTGGTATATGGAGAGGTGTGTATGTGTGTGTGAATGTGTGTGTGAATGTGTGTGTGAATGTGTGTGTGTGTGTGTGTGCATGTATGTATATACATACGCATGTATAATCATTTGTGATATTTAGTTATGTTTCAGA